>NC_056729.1:287373440-287590940 GCF_019279795.1 Protopterus annectens | reverse complement strand
AACATAATTGACAGCCTCTGCACGGCCCAAACCCAGAACCCTGCATACCACAATCATAGTGAATTAACACTACACCATGTCTGATATATCTGGGTATACATGGGATGTCTGTATATCATGCAGCACAGACAATCTGCACAAGGGGAATTGTACTAATAGCACAACACTTAACCCCTTATTGCAAACATTGTGGACACAGTGTGACAAAAGTGGGGTACATTTCTGAACACGTGAAATATTGTTCATATACATGTAAAACGTTGCTAGTTAAACAGTGATCTGTTGAAATGCACATAGTCTGAACAACATGATGTCTGCAACTGTAATGTATTGGCATTCCTGACTGACCACATGCCTGACGTCTTCCACGTCAATTGGCCAGATGAATGTGGGGCAGGCCAATATTGAGAGCCACTCATGCATGGACATATGGACAGTCATAGATCTGTATATGCAGTGATATACACAGGTCCATATAAATGTCTGACTCACACACACATCTGGTATGTAGGTGGGTGGATACGTATGTCCACGTATATTTACATATGAATATAGATATACATATAGATATACGGATAGATATGTGAATTGCAGCACCAGATAGGAATAACAACTGTGACCCCCACCACAAAATAACTGACCTTATGCATGGTTGATCGGGCTGGGGGCTCAGATGAGGGGAACCTGGTGATTACTGCTATGTTCCCCCCACCAGAGCAGTAACAGATATGCTGTGCAATGCAATATCCAGCACATGCAGTTCTTGACCCCAGGACCCTCCGCAACACAGCTACAACGGTCTAACAGTAGGCCACTACAACTGTAGAAAGTCAGGACAATAACCAAAAAACATATCAACCAGTCCAGTCATGCAACTGCACAGAGAATGTATACCATCATCTAGATTTATCTGTTTGTAAATATATTACTATCTACATTGCTACAACGTCTCGTGTGTGTGTATATATATATATATATATATATATATATGTACAGCTTTCTAACAATATATACATATATATGGACATATATACATGCTGATGGCTACATTGACACATATGTGTCTATACCTATATGTCTACCTATACACAGCACGTTACATATGTGTATGCATATATACATCTATGTAGGTATATACAGATATAGTTACATACATGTCAGTGTATGTGTATATATACATATATATGGATATACATGTGACTGCACATACACGCAGATATATGTACAGTAGGAAACATATGTAGTCGGTGCACACAGTATGGAACAGCCACTATGCCTACAGCTAACCCCTGAACAACTGGACACTGTATGGGCCACCCATGCAAATGACGTCCGTTGCCTGCAATATATATACCCACAGAGAGGTCATTGAGAAAACTCCACACACAGGTATGCGGAAATGGAATACCTTTCATTGTGTACCATGACAGTTCTTCATGCCATGTCATATAACTGTTCAGACAGTGACATCCATATAAACAGAGGAATGCAGTTGTGAAACAGTTATACTAATGCAGTAGTCAGGAAAGGTTCACAACCGTCGCTGTCCGGGCCAAGTCCTTAGATTTGTACAGTAGTAAGGCTGACTGGGCCACAGGATACCAAACGATCAACAGTGTGTAATGCAGGTGTATAGTTCAGCAGCTGCTTTCTGCACTCTGCACTCTGTACGACAGCAGTGGGAAGCAAGGACGTCATGTGACCACATGGGTTGTAACTGTGACAATAAGGCATAACTGACACCATCACATGCACACTGACAAACAGAACAGTCCATCTGGTGGGTGGCAGTAGGCTTGCAGTAACCGAATATATGTACGTGATGTACATATAGGTGAAGTATACGGCACTTCATCTGGTGGGTGGCAGTAGGCTTGCAGTAACCGAATATATGTACGTGATGTACATATAGGTGAAGTATACGGCACTTTACATCCACATACCTTATGGCAGCTCACCCCTGATACCCCCACATATTTAACAGCCAGGGTCATTTATGGTGCCCCCCCCCCAGACTCAAGAATACAGGGCCATATACCACTGTTACAAACACTGGCCTCTGGAGTGCATAGGAGCACGCACATATTGTGTAGGTAACGCCCACACATATACCCCCACATATTTAACAGCCAGGGTCATTTATGGTGCCCCCCCCCCAGACTCAAGAATACAGGGCCATATACCACTGTTACAAACACTGGCCTCTGGAGTGCATAGGAGCACGCACATATTGTGTAGGTAACGCCCACACATATATGGCCCCAGCCCCACCATATGTATGGGGGATACAACAGATGTGGACTGATGGCAGCAGTGGCAGTGTGATATACTCACAGCCCACTACGGAACACCCTACCACAGCATGTCATATGTGCAAGGCTTGATATGTAGGTCATGTACTGATAGCACTCCACACACACACTGCCAGTGGGATATCAGACACAGGACCTGTGTGGTGGACTGACAACACATGTTAGGCACACCTCTGGCCACCAAGAGGATAGGCCCACAGTTGAGGGATTTGCAGACGGACTGCATTCCAAGGTAAAGTAGTATGTGTACACACACCCTTTAACACCAGTACTATACAAATCATAACACGGCTCTACTCACACTCTGTCTGTAGTTCTTGAACCCCCCTACACATATGTAGCTGCCCTGAGTGTGCTGGTTCCCCTGTAGAAGTTAATGCTACCTGCTGTCTGTAACACTGATGCCCACATACACATAGAACTGTACAAACATCCACAGACTTTCCAGGTTATGTCATCAAATATAACCCCTACTGTACATAATATGTGGGGCGGTCTGATATCTCACTGGCATGTCAGCAGATATGATGACACTAATTATGGTGTACAGCAAATAAGCACCATGTCATGCACGACATATTGGTACACAGGTTGGCAGAGTTGTGGCTGGCAGCACATACACAGGGCCACTAATGACATGTTGCTATGATAACCTCATATATTTACTGTTGTAACAGGGTTTGTGGCAACATATGTCATATGAGGGATAAGACGCCAGTAACAGTCACGACTTTCACTATCTACAGACTGCAATCCTCACTCTACCATCTGCAGTCCACAGATAGATGCTCCGTAGGTAACACATGGAAACAACGGCACAACACACTGCCCTGTCTGCAGTTGGGGATTCCACATAAACATGGAACTGACATGGCAGGTATGGAGACATGTAGGAAAGACTGGTCCCCACACACACACACACACACACACACACACACACACACACACACACTGTTAAACCAACAGTACGCCACACGCAGTATAGCAGCACTTGGTCTGTAGGCGGGTCAGGCACATCCCCCAACTGTGTGTTGCCCTGTTTCCACAGTGTATGTTGTAGATGTTAAATCCCCAGTCCATCGCAGATGCTGGTTGCCAACCAATGGATCTAGTTCCTGCTCACAGTGAATAACGAGGGCCAACACCAGCATGATGTTCCTAGATATTGGAGTGTGTTTCCATGCAATTGGCTATGGGACTGTTACCACAGCTGTTACACATGCATTCAGCTAGGGGAGGGCTGTGATTCATGCAGAAGCCATCAGCTGATCATGAGCATCACTTAAAATACACATGCTGCTGCCTAAGCAAAGCTGGTGTAGGTCTCCACAGCCACCAGAGAGGGAGTGGGAGAGGCAGACAGAGGCAAAGACATGTCAGGGAGGGGTGGTGGAGTTAACTGCAGCTTGTTTGTGCCACACACCTACCAGCACGGGGTGTCAAACCCCTAATAATTATGTAGTGCTAGCACAGTTCGATGCAGTTATTGGATGTGCCACATGGATTACCTGTTGTGGAGCACTCAGAACATATATGTGATGGTGTGTGACATCTGCAACAGGGATACAGTAACTGTACGGTAGGTGACATACATGTGCCTGTCCGCATGAACAGGTGCCAGCATCAACACAGCCACATTCTCAGGAGGACACACACACACATTGACACACATGGCAGGGCCAGTTGTACAACTCATCGGTTGTGGGATTGCCACATCACATCACTGTGCAGGTATCCCATGCACCACACAGGTCATACAGGGGCTGTATGGGTGAAGGGTATGGGGAGGTGGCTGACATCAGACAGCATGCTGCAGTATGCCCATGGGGGTTGTAGGGAGTGTGGATGTGAACATATGCAGCATGCAACACACACACAAACACACAGGGTGCCAGTACTGACATGCATGGGTGCATGTCTGCACAGGTGTGTGGTGTTCGACTGCGCCAGACAGTTGTCCAAGGCTAGGCGATGAATGTACCTTGGCATCAGGCCACATGATGGTGGTCAGCATTGTGGCTCAGGGATATAGTGTCTGCATTTGCCCACCCAGGTGGGTATTGTATCCCCCATCCAGTCACCTGGGTGACCATTGTGTGTGGCCAATGCTGTGCATCACTTGCCATGTGTGTGTTCCTTAGTCCATGACATGGATGGTGTCTGGGATGTGCACACCTCCCACATGCATATACAGTGACATGTGGAACTGTACCTGGGGTGTCCGGCCCATGTTGTGAACACACATTATCATCAGATGTGCCAGTCCTGCCCACCTGTGGCAGGAACTGGTAATGGCCAGCAGCTTTACCCTTCACCTACATTGAGAGCATGCTGTCAGCATTCCCATTGTCATTGGTATCTGTCCATACAGGGCATGTTGTCAGGCATGGTATGTCTGTTGTGGGTCACATGTGATGGCACCACAGGTGGTGCAGGTGTCCATTGGGGAATATGGGGAAGGTGCACTGTCTGCACGTACGTGCATATTGGACAGATGGACAGGGTGACATGCCCTCTGTGGCCCACTGCTGTCACTCCATAGTTGCTATCAGTGGCCAGTATGCTGTGTACTACCCACATATTGGCTGTTACCTAGGCATGTGTGTGAGAATGACACATGGGTTGAGTGCGTGCTCTGGGTAATACTGAGGTTGCTAACTGTGATTGCCTGGCCTTGATGTCACATGTATGGGTATGGCTTTGCACCCCAGTCTCTCAACCAGATCACATCTGTTATCCCTGTACGGTGGACATTGTGATATATAGTATGGCCACCATATAAGAAATATAAAAAACCCGCTCCACATTGGCCACAGGTGTCACACAGTTACAACCACCTCTGCACAGGATACGGGTTACAAACACACATGCATACACACACCTGTCATGTTTGGGAGTAGAACCCCTACCTAACTAATTTATTACACTACAGCACTATGCATTTATAGTATGCACCATGAATATTACTGGAGTAGTCCTTCCCCAAAAGTGTATTTCACAGTGACTGACATCAGCAGGATTGCCAAAGTAGGGCATTTGAAATTGACTGCGAGAGACTAGCCTAAAATGCATTGCTCCCTACACAGACAGTGACACACACAATACATCCATAACTGCCATGTTTGGGGATGGAACCCTACCACTTATCTAATTCGCACTACAGCAGTACGCAGTTACAGGACGTGCTTCGGAGATTACCTTCCCAGAGGTGTAGGTGCGTGACATCAGCAGCCTTGCCAAAGTTAGGTATGTGAATCATAAGGGGTGTGAGTAGCCTAAAAAGCATTGCTCTCTACAAAGTCAGACATACACACAAACACACACACACCCTCACTCTCACACACAGTTGCCAGGTTTAGAGTTGGAACTCCTACCTAACTACTTTATCACACTTCAGCAGTACGCAGTTACAGCATGCGCTACAGGACGTGCTTAGGAGATTACCTTCCCAGAGGTGTATTTCTAGGTGCGTGACATCAGCAGCCTTGCCAAAGTTAGGTATGTGAATCATAAGGGGTGTGAGTAGCCTAAAAAGCATTGCTCTCTACAAAGTCAGACATACACACACACACACACACACACACACACACAGTTGCCAGGTTTACGGTTGGAACTCCTACCTAACTACTTTATCACACTTCAGCAGTACGCAGTTACAGCATGTGCTACAGAGATTACTGGTAGCCCAGGAGAGTATTTCTAGGTGGGTGACATCAGCATGTCTGGGATTAGAACTCCTACCTAACTTGTTTTTTACACTACAGCAGTACGCATTTATGGGACGCATCATGGAGATTACTGGGCTACATCTCTCCCAAAGGTGTATTTCACTTTGGATGACCTCAGCAGGCTTGTCAGGGTAGCGCTGTGGGGTGGGCAGTGTGTGCATGGCCCATAACCCATTCATGTAGGGGTGACACGCCACATGCGGCCACACACGGTGTCATATATCACAGGTACGTGTATACAGCTACTAGATGACTACATCCTTGTGCAGTCATGTTGCACAGCTGGCATATGGACCACATAGTCTGTGGTGCTGACAGGTACTGTTCGCTGGTATCTTCAGTGAGTGACATCTGCACCTAATGTGTTTGGGGCCCTTTGGCTGTGTACTGGGTGGGACAAGCCTGGATGGCTCCTTGTGACGGTCACCTTCTTCCACACATCTATATCCATCTACCTTTGGCTTATTATAGTGTGTTGTCCTTACATATATGTCTGTATTCCTATCCACTGTGTGTGCAAGGCATGAGTGGTGCATACTGACATGTGTCTGCACTAACAATTGCAACTGCCAGATGCGTCTGGTCCACTGGTGTTTGCATACATGGCCTTCATGTGTTTGCGTGTGAGCATGGCCAGTATGACCTTTCATTATGTTGATATGTGTGAGCATGCCCAGTAAGGCCGTCTGTTTTGCATATGTGGATCATGTCCGGTGGTTTGTACTGCACTGCTGACCTTTGTGTTGTACACTGACAGGTAGCATGCTGTGTCTGCAGGGTATCCATCGATCATTTGGAATTGACTGTTGCAACATGTCTTCATAGCGAGGAGAACACCTGACTATTTCTATGTTTCTACACAGGATTGGGGGGCGCACCTGACTGTTACTGTATTTCTATGTAGGGTGGGGGGAGGCACACCTGACACTTGTACACATTTGCTAGGACCGTACTAGTATGTCATGTACTCCATTTCAGTCAGTAGCCTTGCCTATCATGCTGGCTAAGCCATACCAGTTTACTACTGTTCTTATCTTTTGATTACCTACACGTTAGTTACTGACTTCCTAGCCGACACAACTGACGTCCCACTACTTGGCCTGCTGTAATCTGTCTGTGTAGGCCTGGGGGGGTGGTTACCCATAGCCCTCATTCAGAGGCCATAGTACAGCATTTGTTTGTGTTTGTCTACACCTGTCCTGCTGGCTGTGACTGTTGTTGGGTATGTGACCCCCCCCCCTCCTGACTGGCATGTGCGAGTTCCTTATCTTGTGGGTGTCCCATTATTGAGGGTGGTGCTGCAGGACTGCCTATGGCGGATGCACTGCATGGTTAGGCACAGATATTGTAATTTATGGCATCCCTTTTACTGTATGTGAGAGTCAGAGAGAGGTGCTATTCCTTGGGTCCCTCCCATGTCAGAGTATGTGCTATGCATTGCCTCTTTGCCAGGGCATACTGGGCACGCCTCCTTCTGCCTACTAGGGCAGGCTCAGGTTGTTCCTCCTCCGAGTCACTCTGTGCCTGTGCTGGCCTTGACATTGGTGGGGGGCTGTGTGGCCCTGCCCCATGCTGCTCCTGCTGCAGCTGTTTCAGCAGGATAATATTGTGTAGCATGGCACATACAAGGACGATTTGGGTACATGTAGCTGGTGAGTACTGCAAGGCTCCACTGGATGTGTCCAGGCACCAGAACCATGACTTGAGCATCCCAAACACACGCTCTATTATGATTCTTCTTTGCGCGTGTGCCTCATTATTGAGTTCTTGTTCGGGTGTGTGTGCGTTTCTGATGGATGTCGTCAGCCACGACTCCAGTGCGTATCCAGCATCCTCCACTAGGTGACCATGTGGGATGTCCCCATTGGCAAATTTATGGGACAACTGTGTCAGATGCCAGATGTAGGAATCGTGATAACTTTCAGGGCAGCCAGCACACACCTTCAGTATGCCCTGGGCATAGCACATGACCTGGCATTTGATGGAGGGGAAGCCCTTGCAGTTGATGTAGACACTACCCTGCTCACCGGGTGGTGCTTTGATGCATATGTGTATGCATTCTATTGCACCCACTACCTCAGGGTATTCTGCTATTTGGTGGAAGAGATGCATATTGCTGGCCAACGCCTCATGGGTGAGGGGAAAATGTACCTGCTCAACTACATGTGCTGCCATGGCATCCAGGAACTGGTGGATTATCTTGGATGCTGATGCCTGTGAAATCCCCATCATGTCCCCAGTTGGCCTTTGGAAGGCACCTGTAGCTAGTATTCTTAGGCCTACACATACCTTCGTATCCACTGGGATGGGTTCCCCTCTGTTAGTTTTGTGTGTCAGGCATGGCTGGCACAGCTCATTAATTTGCTGTAGAGGTCCCTGTCCACCCTTTAGTGCTCCACCATCTCCAGCTCATGTAGTCCTTGGTAGGTTACTCTGGGTCTGTACACTCTTCTCTGTCTCCTCAATATGGGTTGGTCGGCAGCATTCACATTGTCACTACCCTCAGCCTCTTCCACAAGTTTTATGATAGCTATTGCAGCCCCTAACATTTTGCTGTTGTGAGTGTTCCCCACTTGTTTACACTGGTGGTGTAAGGTGTGGGAAAAACCAGAGGGTAGGTGTTTGCATAGTTTATAGTGGTGTTCTGGGCTGGTCTGCTGCCTGTGTAATTGACTGGTGCAGATATGTTTCACCTAGCAGCGAACCTAGTACCCCTTGATTGTCTTCCTGCTGCTGTTTTCCCTTCCCATTGCCCTTCTGTTTCAGCCCTGGGGTGCACCGCGCAATCGGTGTACTCCAATGTGCACACTGCTGCTATTTCCTGGTTTCACTGCCTTTATCTTCCTGTAGATTTCGGTGCACGGCACACACACCCGCTTACACTTTGTCATACGTGCTAGGCAGGTTTAGACACATCCCCTAGCTTTGCTGTACTAAGCTGGGTGCAACCCCGAGCCACAGGGCTCCAATCACTTACAGTATGCCTGACAGACCCACCCGTGATGTCACCTACCTCCTAGTCGCGTATTCATACTCTTACACTGTTGGGACCTGCCTCACATGCTGGTGGGAACTGGGATTCACTGTCCTTCCCCTCATTTGCATAGGATTTCCTGCTAATGCATAGTTACATGTGTCACACTGCACCTCCCCCCTTAGCAACCACTATTTACTGGCTGGGTTGTCTTTTGCTTGCCATTGACTTGCATGGCAGAATACTGATTTTAGTTGGAATGCTTGCTTTGGGTTTATTTTCTTCTTTTCCCACCGATCCCGTTTGCGCACCGCTGCCCTATGCTTAACCAGTTGTGATCGGCGGTAATCAAATAAAAGTTTTATTTTGGACGTTTTGCATTGTTTGCAATGCCAATGGCCTTATACTTGGCCATTGGCATGCTTCCTCAATGATATGCCAAATTAATTTGGTGCTGTCATGTCCTCCGTACTTGGTTAATAACCAAATACATTTCTGCATGTTACGCTAGTCCTGCACGCCCTGATTCCAGCTTCATGGATGGCAGATTTACCTCATTTGCATGGTTTTCACCTGCAAATGGAGTAATTTGCATACAGGGACTGGGAATGTGCAGCACTAGTGCTAGAGTACTCGCATACGTCAAACGGGCATGTACATGGATCGCTCGGCTGCCATATTGACAAAATTACCTCTTACACTAATCATGCACGCCATGTAAGCTTTTGAGAATCCAGGGGGGGGGGTCTGTGTTTTCAATTCCCTATTCAGTTTTGTAACCTTTTACTCCTTAGCAAACAACCATTTTTCCAAAGGACTGTCCATTAATTTCAGACTGATTTGTCTATTTTTCTGTTTACATATAACATGTTTTATCTCAGAGTGGTTCAACATTTTTTCAGGAATTTTTCAGGGAATGTTAGACAATTTATTTATAAAATGTTCTCGAATCAGGCTTTTGTAATCAGAGGCAAAATAGCAGCTGCAGCTTGAAGTTTAATGGGAAAAAATCAGTTATGTATTTTTAGTACCTCATATACACATGATAAAAAAAATCACTTTGTTACAGAAATATTCTTTTGTGTCTGTAAAGCACATTAACATTGTAATATGTTTCTGAAAACCTTTAATCCTACTTTTAGGAGAACTGAAGGCTACAGTTTTGATCTTGGATCACTTAAGTTGCATTTTGTCAATTTCCAAAGCTCATTCTGACTTGAATTCCACCCTAATGTCAGATGACTCTTTGTCTGCTGTTTCAGTATATTAAGAAATTTCTAGGGTAAGACTCCTAGATAATTCTGCTTTTTCTTTGTTTTGCACACCTTAATAGCTTTTTAGGAAAATTGACCCCAGAGCCTTGGGTATGTGCATGCCTGTCAAAACATGTAAAATGTACATGATTTGCTATAAATATAAAATAAACACTGTTTTTTCTGAAAAGAACATATTTGTTTCTTGTTTCATATGTACACGTCAGTGATATGATTCATATACATATACTAATGGGGGTCATCCTGAAAAAAAGCAAAGCATACCATTTTTGTTGTGGTCTGAATGGTAAAAACAAGCCACTAAATAACTGTATAAAGAAAACTTGTGGTACCTAGCAGTAAAGGACCATTTCTCTTTATCAATGAAAAATGTTATATCTAATAACGCGAAAGTAATATTTGACCGTCGTCTACAAAATTTGCTTAGCTGACATTTCCATCAGTAGAGGCACATGTACAACCTTATCTTCTTGGAATGCAGCTTACTGTACTTTAGATTAAATGGGGGGTATTTCCAGTGATGGCCAAACAAGAAGAAAAAAGAACCGTTTAGGAGAAGTAAATTTAGTAAACATGATTTTCTTTCTCTTGCAATGGCAGCTCAACAAAAATATATTCTAGGCCATAAGTGAGTTCTGGATACTGCAACCCAGTCCAAAACAGTTGCAGTAGAAGTGTGTAAAATGCAAACTATCAAGACTGAAACAATGAACATGTATGGATACAGCGCCGGTCTATAAAAGGGTATATCTTGAGCAGTAAAGTCAGGATCATCAGTTACAAAAACAGCCAAGAATCTTATTCTAGCCTTAGGAGTTTCAGTGCTGTCCTGTGCTGGATTTGACATAATCCCATTAATTTAAACATTTGGAATGTTCGCTATGGTATATTACAGTTGGAAAAATATAATTTCGGGGTGAAATACAGGATTTTTATTACTGATCTAGTGGTAGCTCAGTCAAGAATTATTCAGGGCCATTACTGTGTCCTGCATACTGAGCAGAAGTTAGTAATAGTAGTCCCAGTGAGACCATATGTAATGCAAACTGACCGACTACAGCAAGTGTATAGTCACCCAGCGGTGTGAACCTTGGCTCTTAATTGTCACTCTTGAAGTGACACCCTAACCCCATGTACAAAAAAATGGGAAAAGGGGTTGTGGCTGGATATGGATGTAGAACCTTTTTTTTTTAAAAAAAGGCTATATCTGAGACCATCCTTTTCAGATTTTATGGAACATTCATGCAACAGGATGTTCAGTTACAAAAAACAGCTACTAGTCTTAGTGGTTTCAGTGCAGCACTGTGTTAAATTTGACTTAATCCCATTAGTTGCTCAAACATGGTATGTTGGCCGAATTTGCCACTGCAAATTGATATAGTCAGACACACATCTCTGCATGCATATAATATACTGGTGAAATATATAGTTTTTTTTTTTTTTTTTTTAGTTCTGACATAATGAAAACTTAATAAACATAAATTCTGGACATTAGTTTCATCCAGCCTTAAGTCATAGCTCCCAGCTGTAAACTAGGTATAGTGCCGGACCATGACAACAGAAGTGTTACATTTGCTAACAGTTTATATGAGCTTGTATGTCAGTTCTGTAATTCTCAAGGTACAAAGCACACACTGGAATGATGTTTAACCCAAAGGAATTGCACTGCACCTCAGTCCTAATTCAGGAGCTAGTACAGTGCTGCTGTTAGCAGCTAAGTTATGTACCTCACATTGCATGCAGTAACAGAAATGTTGCCTTGGCTGGTGAAGTAAAACTGTAAGTTGTGGTCTAATGAGGACTTAATTTACATGTATTCTGGGCATTGGTTTCACCCAGTCTTTGAGCAGTGGTGAGATAGTCCCCATATGGAAAGTGAATATAGTGCCAGACTGTGACAGCAAAAGCTTTGTTATAAGAAGTCATGCTCAGACAAGGAAGAAGTTTTCATACCTTCTTTTAGTGTGGTTCTGTTTCCTCTGCATAGGGCAGTATTACAGTCCGGTCAGTAGTATTGTGTTTTCTGTGCTTCTCAGTCTGTACTGCTTTTCTATTTGTACCTGCCTTGATGCAGTTTTGTGAGACCCTAGTAGAGAAAACCCTACACACTTGTTGGATGTTTTAAAGAGTTGGTTGGTTATCTATGCAGAAAAGTGTCTGCCTGAAAGATGGTCTGTATCAGTACTAATGAGAGCATTGATGTTCAAGTGTATTGGCTTAATTTGCTGTTTAAGCTTCACTGTTTAGTATAGTGGTTGTATCCTGTATCTTCACCCCAGATCCCAACATAAACCTAATTCAACCTCTATATTCATTGCTAGCAACTCACACTTAGGACCTATCTCCACATCAGTGATTTCAAAAAAAAAAAAAAAAAAAGCTTCAACTCAAACCTTGCTTCACTGCAGCGGACAACCTCCCACTTGAATACCTAAAGATAGCTGCCAGTGGCATAGCATACCCTGTTTCAGTCCTTATAAATAGAATAAATAGTTGAATCCTATATACCCTCACTGTGGAAAAAAAAATCCTATATTATCCCTCTTCATAAACATGTCATCTAGGTTGACGTCTCTAACTTTTGACACATTACCATGTTATCTCCCTCTCAAAAAATTCTTGAAAGTGGAGGAGTTGCTAATAATGACTGTTAACATCCACCCAATATGGCTTCCACCCACCACATTGTACAAATACTGCCTTATCATTCACTGACACTAGAGATACATAGGTAAATGCAGGGACTCTTGCAAACATGTTTCCTCCGCCTGTGATCTGTCAAAAGGCTTTGATACAGTTTCTCACAATAAACTCTTGTGTAAACGCTCTCAACTTGGACTAGCCCGTTTTACATTACTGTGGTTTAGTAGCTACTTAACTGATAGGCTTCAGTCTGTAAATTGGCAGAATATTCTCTCTTCATACCTGCAAGTCACCAGTGCTGTACCCCAAGGCTCTATTCTCGGTCCCCTCTTCTTGGTCATCTTTGTTTGTGACCTCTCTACTTCCATAGGTTCAGCCTGTCTTGTACAGTGTGCTGATTATATGTGCATCTCTGTCATGCAAGAAGCTTTTTCCTCTGTTAAGAAATATCTCCATAATGCCCAGCTACTACTCAGCTACTTCCCACCAAAAAAAAAGAAAAAGTTACTGCTATTTTTCCCCAAGTCACATATGCATGATAAAGCAAATTCCAAAGTCATTTCCCTAAACAAAGACATAATTGAAGTAGTCTTCTGTACAGAACCTCGTGGAGTGATTTTAGATTATAACCTTAAATTTGCCTTGCATGATCAAAATAACATAGAGTCACCAAAAATTAGGAATCCGCAACAAGCATATAACCTGCTTCTGATGTCTGCCATACTGCCTGCTGCCTCTTAGTTCCCTGGGGGCCATGGACATTATTTTTCCACCTGTGCACTTTGCTACTGAAGCGGTGTGCTTCTCTGTGCCCAGATTGAATTTGCAACAGCCATATCTTCCTATCACTGAATTTCACTTCATCCACGTGCCCGCAGCCAAACATACCACAGAGGAATGTCTTACAATCTTGCAGCTTGAACCCGAAAGGTACATGTTTCCCTGGTGTGTATGCAACAACATATGTGTGCTGTAGTAAGCAAGCAATGTTGTTAATTTTTTTTGTTAGTCTAGAGAGTGCCATTGTGTAATCTCCATTGTTATTGAATTGAGGGTAAAGTATCTTTGCAAAATTATCGTTCCTTTTGCAAAGATGAGAACTTGTGGTTGTGAATTGAGCCAGTAGTTATATAAATGTGATTTCCAATAAAGAGTAAAAGGAGCCAGTATAAGAAAGGGGCAGGGAGATAAATGAGGGGACATCAAATGTCTTTTACCTGTTATATGCCCAGATACACTTGTAGTCCTAACAGAGAGTTTCTAGGTTTATGATGGGAGGATGACATAATGGTTAAGGTGTTTACCTTAAAGACACAAGGTACATGGTTTGATTCTCACATGGGCTAACTGGCTAGGCTTCAAATTGCCCAAAATGGCAGTTAGCCTAGTACTAATCTATGAACCTATGAACTGCATTTCCACTGTTAATCTGTGTTGGATATTTACATGTTTAGTCCAGTTATGTAAGCAGAGGCTTTGACTTCTATCTGGGTCATTCTCAGAAAATATATATAGAAGCATTCAAGTGGTATAGCTGAATCTGTCGTTTTCATGTTATAAAGACGGGGTTGCAGGTGAACTGAAAAGGCTTTGGTTGGTTATCAGACTTTCACAAAGTAATGTTTTGCGTGATCTCCCTGTTGATACATAAAGAAACTGCCCACACAAATCCCTCATCTCCTTGCCGTTGACTGTGTCAGGGTTTGCACTAAATTCCCCTGAACACTGCAACATGAGACACACCTGTGTGATCTGTGTGTGTGTGTGCACTATGCTTCTGCTGCCTGCATGCTGCTGAAACCACCTTTGTGCACTCTCTCCCTTACGTGAATTGTGAATGTCAGATGATTCTTTCAGGGACATGGCAAGTAAGCTGCTCAGCATAATCACGATCCACAAATGTTTTATGAGAATCTCTGGTGGCAGTGTATTTCTTGCTCATTTTTAGATTTAAAACTGCAGATTTGATACTGACATTGGGGGGGGGGCTGTACCAAATGAGTCAGACACTCTCAGCACAGACTCTTCCTGACTATTGCTCACACACACATCCCCAGACACACACACAAGCCTCTCCCTGCCTACAGGTGAGAGTCGGAAACCTTTAAAATCTTGGGGGTGTCCTGTTGAAATACTGGGGAGCTTTTTCCTGGCTCGAGACCCTTTCTCCAAAAAAAAGTTATGAGGACAGGCACCTTTACTTCCCCTCCAAAGCACAGTGTCACAGTATTGGTGCTGTCATTGCTTCAGTTACATAATCTGTAAGGGTCATAGAAAGCAGTGCTATGCAAGTCTGCAGCAGAGTAGGGGCTGCTGCCCCATATAACAAAAAAAAAAAATCTTCCTCTTTCCCTACCTGTCCCTGTGTTTTTCTCTCTCTCTCTCTCTCTCTCTCACACACACACACACACACACACACACACACACACACACACACACACACACACATACACACACACACACTGAAAACTCATTGAATGTAAGCACAACCTGTCGTAGAGGCACTTAGGATCCCTACTCCAAACACACACAGCCTCTCCTTCCCTGCAAATAGCAGTGATAACCCCTTCACAGAGTGGGGTTCCTGGAATCTCCTTCCCTGCAAATAGCAGTGATAACCCCTTCATACAGTGAGTTTCCTGGAAAAGTACACTGGGACTTCACATTCCTTTCTGAGTCAAATTTCCCCAGCAGTCAGAAAGGGGGATAAGATAGTGACTTTTATTTCCTGTGCTGTACCGTCTTGTAGCTCCCAATAAAGGCACACACATGCACTCAGTGTTTTTTCATTCTGTCTCTGCAATTCTCAGAGGTAAAATGTAGCATAAAAAAAAGTACTAAGTTCACTAAAACCAACCTTGTTAGTCTGATTAAGACTGAAAGGAATGTCAAGTAAAAGAGAGACTTCCTCTTTCTCTGTACACATATGTTGTCACCTCACAAGTGACAACTGGTGTGTGATAAACAGATCATTTAAATGTAAATAACTGATCTGTCTATGCTTTTTAAGTCATAATAACAGCTCGTGAATTTGGCTAGCCATGATCTGCCACTGTATGTTGTGAGGCAGACTGAGGATTTATGGTAATGAATAGCACAAAGTCTCACTTCACATTCCAAAGTTCATTCATTTCTGTGGCAACATGGAGAACAAGTAACTTCCCTTGCACAATTATTGTAGTGGCAAAGCTGCTACCTTGCTACAGTGCTGAACAGAAAAGAAAAAAAAAACTTAAAGGTGTTTTTCATTCTGTTTTTAAAAACAAAGGATACTTTATAACACAGGAGGAGGGTGATCTTGATGTAGCACTTTAGAAAGTAGAAAGCCAAGTATGAGGTTACCTGTGACTTGGACTGCTAGCCACTTGGCTTTGGATAGAGTGACGCTTCTTCCAGGGAGATTTTGTAATGAATCTGCAGACTAGAGAGTGTATGAAGAAGTGAAATGTTTTTGACTGAGGCTGAGGCAAACGAGGGAAGGCCGTATTCAAGCTCTGAAGCAAGGATACCTTCGCCTATTATGCCTCAGGTGGGTGAGTGTTAGGTGAGAGATTCTGTTGGCCCAGAAGAGTAAGTTGTTTACTTTGGCACGTACTTTTTGTGTAGCTGGTAATTAGACATTAGTCCAGCTGCATGCACAGGAACATAAGGAATCTATTAAATTCAGTGGGATTATTGTCATGGTCAGTTGAGAGTAAGAGATTTGAGTTTTGCTTAGTCGTTTGTGGGGCCTATATAGCATGGATGTTATTTTCTTGGGATTGAGTAGTAAATTTTTAGGACTGAGCCAGTTGTGCACATCAAGGGTAAATGAATTCTGTAACTTAGCCCCCTTTCTCTTTATTCTGTGATATCTCCACCTACCATCCAGTTGTGTGTGGATGTAGCAGCTGTGGGTTCAGTGACTGGAAGGCATGGCTGGCTGAGGCTTCAGTCCCTGCCAGAGGATGTCGGAATGAAGTTGCTTAGTACACCTTTAGACAAGGATCTGCTGCTTTGGAAACCTACTAGGAAAGTACTAAAAATAAAGGAAAGGTAAAAGTCATGAAGGGTGTAAAACATTTTTTTCATTCCTTCATGTCAAGGTATGCAAAATATTACCCTTTCACAGCCGGTTCCCACTATTGGCTAAGAAGACACAGGTATACCTATAGAGAGTAAAAAGAGCCAGTATAAGAAAGTGGCAGGGAGATAAATGAGGGGACGTCAAATGTCTTTTACCACCATTAGAAGCTATGGCTGGGTAGATCCCCCCATCTTACCTCACCCCTCCACCCTATACCCACTTCTCTGTTTCAAACAAAATAAGTGGAAGACTAACTGTAAACTGTCAGACAGGTCAAGAGTGTCCTGTGATCACTTTCCAAGGCTACAGTTACAGTTTGCAGAAATTCCAAAAGTGGCAGAGATTCCCCTTGTCCTGAAGATCAAAGACACCAAATACCCCCTATACACACACTGTTTTCAAACCCTTCTAACTTAGTGGTCAAAGAACTGGTACTAGTAAAAACAATAAACAGAGTTTTACTCAGAACTTTTTTCTTGGTATCCAGAAAAGACCTTTGGGACTGATTTTTGATTTATCAGAACTCCTTCCTTCCCTCAAAGTCCTCGGATTCTAGATGTTAACTCTCCAGGCCTTGATGGTCATTTTGGATCTCATGTCAAGGTGTACAGCTATTTACAGGGACCACTGATCGTCCTTCAGGTTCAAAGTAGGGGGGTTTCTATTATTACTTTAAATACTTGCCCTTTGCTTTAGCTGTTGCATCCAGGTTTTTCACAAAGTGCTTATCTTCGGTAGTTTCTTTCTCCAGGGCTGAGGGAATATACCTATACTCATGTATTTTTGGATGATGGTCTCTTTGAGGCAGTGTCTAGGAGGAGATGAACAAGAACCTCATTTTTACCACTGAACTTCCAAAGCCTATGGTCTTCGTTAAACATGCAAATATCTAATCTGATCTACTCCCAGAACAAGTCTTTCTGGGCTGTCTGCTAATATCAGACAGTCTTCTTTCAGCCAGAGAAGGTAGAACAGTTAGGGAGATTTCCACAACTTAACTGGGGAAGAAGGTATCTGTGGAGGGGAATACCTCAGGGCTGTTGTTACATGGCATCTTACATCCAGATGGTATCCCCTGGCTAGATTACATATGAAGGAACTTCAGAGGTACGTGAGGTCCACTTGGACCCAACACTCCTAATCCCTGTATAAGTAGCCAGGGAACTAGACTGGGGTGGGATTAGTACAAGTCAAACAAAATAACAGTTCCCACCTTTCAGGAACCAGCCAACCAGACCTTGAGAACAAATGTTTCCGACAAGCTTGAGAAGCATTCACTCAGAAATTTAAGGTACAGTAGAATGCAGCCCAAAAGGAAGAAACATGCAGATGTAAAGAAGGCAGTGACATTGATTTCAGGCTCTCAGACAAATTTAAGACACAGGATGCCCTACAAGTGATGGCAGGCAACACAAGTCATGTAAGGGGGTGCACTGCTACACCATTACTAGAGTGATGCACTGGGAACTGGCATTGCAGTTCCTGATGGCACTCAGTTCAATCTGCATACACCGTTACACTAGCTGAACATGTTAAAGGCAGATGCACACAAATGGATGGTACAGATAGATATCTTATTCAGTCAATGCTTAGGTGGGGGTGTCCTAGAGATGAACTTGTTTGCTTTTCAAAAAAACTGGAAAAGTTTTGCTCGAGAACCTTACATGTGAAGCCTTAGGCAGTAGATATCTTCTCCATCAGCTGGGGAGTTCCCAGGGTTGTCCAGAGGGTAAAGCAAGGGATGTCAAGGATGCTGTTGGTGGCACTGTTCTGATCCAGGCAGCACTGGTTCGCCATCCTAATACAAATGTCCAGAAGAAGCCTTTGCATTGCCAACCATAGCAGACTTCTTACTCTGGACACATAATTCAGACAATGTGCACAGAGGGTGTGCTGAACATTAAAAAAGCAAGAAAACCAGCCACCAGAAAATTAATTATCCATACAAATAAAAGAGGATTTTCTGTTGGTGACTAGGAAGGATTTGTAACTCTGGCATTGCACTGTTGTCCCGAATCCTCCAGTATCTTGGTGAGCTTTTCCATGCAGATTTAGCTTGCAGTTCTGTTAATAGACATCCTAAAGGAAGTACTACATTTAAGACGCAAAGGAAAAATAATTGATGATCTCAATTGTATCTTAGAGAATTTTTAAATAAGTTCCCTCTGAACTTGCAGCTACAGCCCCAGTTAAGTTTCTGACACAGAAACTGGCCTGTTGGTTGCGATCACTTTAACTAAGCGAGTCACAGAACTTCAGGCACTGATGTGCAAAGATTCATCCTTAGTATTCCGTAGGAAGAGAGTGATCTTGAGCACAAACCCATCCTTTACACCAAATGTGATGATGGCATTCAATTCCCTGCTTTTTCCTCTAATCCAGAAAGCAAGAGAGATAGGCAATTTTACATTCTCTGGAATTTCAGGTAACCTAAATATGGATTGCAGAGCATCAAAGTGACAGTCTAATCATTTGTTTCCCTTGCTTCAAAGCAGTATCAAAGCAGACCATATTTTAAATGGCTGGTACATTACATATGTACCTGCGACTCTTCCAAGAATAACAATTGGAGAGCATTGTTAAGGACCATAGTACCAGTGGCATGGCCACTACTGTAGCCTTCCTTAAGGGTGTTTGCACTTGGATCATGTTAAAAGTGGCTATCTGGACATTTGTGTGCATCTTTTCCTAGCACTATACATTGTTTACCTCCAGAGCTTGGGTAGAGTTTTCTGTAGCTATTTTGTAAGGAATGCTGCAACTCATTCACTCTGTTCAGGCCATTGCCATGTTATACTAAAGTTCTGGGAATCATCTTGGTAGTCAGGATTGCTGCAACAGTGATCTAAACAGAAAGCATGTTGCACTTATGTTGTGACCTCCCATATTAATAGCTGTATGAATAGATCATGCTGCAGTACAGTTTCTGTTCCGTCCTACTCTGCCATAGTATTCCTAGAGAAGAACCATGGGCTCGGATAACCCATTCCTTAATTTCCCCTTCAGGACCTCAAACCTCTTCAGGACAGATTAGGAGAAGAGGACACATTACTTTCTACTGTGTACAAGATGCTATACCTCCTGTGATCGCTGTGGTCATAGATATATTCAAAGGTTTCAGGGTCGTGCTGCAGGACACAGGACAAGAAATCTCAAATAGTACAGACATTTGCCCGTTTTATTCTAGGAGGATTCTGACTCATGGAGGTGAAAGACTGAGCTGTGAAATCAGGCTAGACATCCAGGAGAAAGTGGCAAGAAGTCAAGACTTACTGCAGCAATGATCTCCTCAAATGCTTAATATTATGGTACGTTCCAATACAGTTCTGTTTACTTTAGCCAGTTCCTTAGTCGGGCACTGCTTTGCTAACTTGCAGTAGGAGTGGAGGTCATGAAAAGGGCTTGTTAGTCTGCTAGGTTATACTATGATTTCTGATTCACAAAGAGGAGAGACTGATTTTGACTCTGTCCGAGTAGAGAGTTGAGAGAGTCAAAATGGTATCCCTTAATCAGGTCTTCCTTTTTCATGGAGTCTGGATAAAAACAAAAATATACATACTGGCATATTCTTATCTTTCAGCTTCAGAGGAGTTCTCAAGTTTTAAATTGCATTGCAGCGGTTTGTCCTGGCAACTCCCCCAGTGCATTCACAAAAGGTCCATCTCTAGCCATAATAACCCTTTGAAAAAGGAGTATGTACTCCCTAACTTGGATGGCTGTCCTATTCTAGATTTGTCTCGTCAATATTTAGTAGACAGTAGCTTGGTGATCATACTTTTTCAGGACTTCCTGGAGCTGTCAGCAAATCAAAAGTAATGTGTTGTTGCCCGTACAGGGAAGGAAAAAGTGTAGGAGCAGTCTTAAGATTTTGCTGTGCATGAATGTCTACCTTAGCCTTCAGAGAATTCAAGAGTGCCGCTTTTTTAGGACTATTTTACAGTTCAAATATAAATTTGATCAGCGAGCTATCAGGAATCATTCTGCTAATGCAGTACCCAGCAGTTACTTTTTCTTCCTTCCTTAGAAGAGTGGTTTTGTCTCCGAGGTAACTTCACGGTCACTGCCTAGACTTTTGCAGAACACTGCAAGTTGAATTTAGGTTTGCTAGGCCTGTTTTCCAAAGGATACTTGCTGGAACCTTCAGTCAGCATAAAATTATATTTTTCCTCACCAATAAAGGCTGGGATATAACATGTAGAATATTTATGTGGAGTATTTATGATAGAAGGTAATTAAATGTCCTGTCTTCCCAGTGGATTCACACTGAATTCACTGCATCCTATTCCCATATTCTTTTTTTTATATAGGAATACTAATTGCAGCAAAACTAGGGCCGCAGCAGTGGTGCAGCAGTTAGTGTTGCCACCTCACAGCAAAAGGTTCTCCAGTTCAGTACTGGGCTGGGGTACCTTCCGGGTGGAGTCTGCATGTCCTCCCTGCGGTCATGTGGGTTTCCTCCCACATCCAAAAGGCATGCTGTATGTGGATTGGGCACTCTAAATTGGCCCTGTGTGTGTGTATAAGGTTGGGTGCCAGGCTGGCAACTCAACACAGTAAAACTCTACTGCCAGTCGTCCTGCGGACCGTTGTTCCACTGTGGTGACCCCTAACCAGGAAAATCCGAAAGGAGAAGAAGAATTGCAGCAAAACTGACTGCTTGCTGAGTTGTCTGTATGATCTAAAAAGAACCAAAGTTAAGTAAATGCTGCATAAAAATATTTTATTCTTTCACATTAGTGCCCCAGCAAGTCTGTGCCTTCTGAGATGTACCAGCCATAATTTTTATGACTTGCAGTCTCAGTACTTGTTCCTTGACATCATTTCATAGCATCAGTCAGATCTTCTCTGTATTATTCCATGTTCAGATGCATACTGTTTCTTGTTTCATTAAATCTGTATAGTAATTATGACCTTTACAACATTGTTTTTTTTTTTTACATTTAGCCATTAAAATAGCTTGATGGATTAGACATTGAATCTGGTACTAATGACATGGCAATGGTGTGTTTACCACACATCTGACACTGTTATATTGTATTGTGGAATGGCCTTTGCTTCAATCAGGAACATATGGCTGGGAGAGAATGAGGGTTGTATGTCTAACTCTAGATCTTGAGCTGTACCAGTATTGGAATTCAGACAGACTGGTTAATTACTGGAGTCTGGAGCCGCATATCTAGATAGTATTCCATGTCCCTGAGAGAGGAAGCTCTTAATGCTGCTGTAGCTGTAAAAGCAGTAGGTACTGGCCTAGCATAACTTTCGAATTTGAAGAGAGCCAACTGTTACGTGTTCTGTTCTTTGGTTGATGGTAGGGTTCATTGTAGTGACTTCACATTTTGACTGTGTAAGCATGCACAAGTTGGATTGTTCTTGTATGTTATCGCATCAGTCAGTCACAGCTCCCGTACTGTATCTCAGTACTGCTTATAGAAATTCTTTCTTGGCTTGATAGCTCTTAGATTAGGTTGTATAACCCAACAACCACTAGAAAGTCAAGGGTGCTTCAGTCATCTCCTATGTGGTGAACACCTTACCCAACTGTACTTTTTTCAAAAGGGTATTAAAATTTGAACTAGTAGTACGTAGAACATCTCTAAACTGTGTAAGAAATCTCATTGCTCTGCCTAGTGTTGTTGCTTTGCATTATGCCAGCCTACATTATAAAAGTTTTAATGCTGTGACCCCCACCCGTTTGTAATTCTGATGTACAGAGCAGTTGGCTGCTTTATGTCACAAAACACATTTTAACAGATTTGTGCATGCATTTATCATGTCAGAGTTTCTAACTGTTGTTTTAATGTCCATAGGTGGTAGGGGAGGTGGCAGAGGAGGAGGTGGCGGATTCAGAGGATCGAGAGGTGGTGGCAGAGGTGGACGTGGTTTCAGAGGTGAGTCTTCATTGGTATTGTAACAGCAGTCATACTGGCTGATTGCTATACATCAAAATTTCAGTCCCCACAGTCCTATTTTTCATACTTATCTCCTGGCGTAGAGCACTTAGCTGTTAAGGTCCCAGCTGTGTAAAACTGGTAAAAAAAAGGAGCCTATCTTTTGTTTTATTTGCAAGCTGTAACAAACAATAGGGTAGTTATTTTTATTGCATATTCAGTTTTCTACTTGTGTGGATTGCCCAAATGCTGTTAACATTTAGTAATAATTTGATACTGAATAATTTAAGATTTTTATTTCCCATTGTTGCTTACACCAATATATTGAAAAGAGAGGGCTCTGTCACTGCAGCTTCATTGCAGTTTTGAAAAATCCAGTAAAATTAATCATCTTTTAATGCCCTTTATGTTGTATTATATGAGGATGAATTATTAAATTGCAGTTGAGTATTGAATTTTGCCCTTTGACTGTAGAAATTAAAAAACTTGAAAAAGTGTGAGAGGATTCTGTACTCCTCAGCATACAGAAATATGTGGTGTCCCTTTTCACTCTGTTCCACACTTTTCAAAACATATACCAGTCTTGCTTTGATAAACTGCAGATGTCCTTCAAGGATGCATCTGCAGTCCTTACAAATGGGTTGTCCTGTCGTCAGGCAGCCCTTTGGTCGGCCGGATTCCAAAGTCTGGGTCTGGCCTCGGCTGGTGTCGCACTTCACCCGACGTCATAGCTGCAGTTATTCGGGTATAAAGGCATCAGCCAACGCCATTTTCCCCAGTCTTTCTTGCCACGTGGCGCCCGAAGCAGAAGCTGTTCGCAAGTGCCGGTCGGTCAGAACCAGAGATTACTACTACCGAATACTTCTACTACTACCGAAGACTTCTAAAAAGCTAAGTACCCCGTTGGGGACTCTTTCTTGCCTCAGCTGATGTCAGAAAAAGTGAATAACTGTTTAACTTGTGGGAAACAAATACCTCATAAAGATTTCCACTCTTACTGCTTACCTTGTTTAGGCCGAGACCACGACGTAGCAGCTTGTCTAGCCTGTGCTTCTTTTAACCGACGGACGCTTAGACGTCGGTCGGAATTTGCTGAGCAGTTTTTCGGCTCTGATTTTGCTTATATTATGCCGTCGGATCCTCCGACTTCACAAATATCCAAAAAACGCAAGGAAAAGGACCGACACTCGCGGTCCGCGGTTTCGGCCGAAACCGCGGTTAAGACAACTGCGAGTGTCTCGTTTTCGGCTGAAACCGAGCAAGCGGTTCTTCCTTCAGCCGAAAGCTTACCTTCTACCGAGGCCTCTTCTAACCTGGTGGAATCGGCTTCTGAAATCCAACCTGCAGTTGTAGTTTCTCAGGAATTATCTGACACTATTCCCTTGGATATTTCAACCCCTGCACGTGGAGCTGCTAGGCCTCCTGCAGCCATGTCTATTAAGGCCTTTGCCAGGGCTAAAGCAGCTAAAGCTACTAAATCTGTGCCTGTTAAGACCCCCTCTCACAGGCCTAGCTCCAGTTCCCAAATGCTTAGTTTAGCAGAGGATCTCATTTCTTTAATCCGGGGATCCCAACCTCTCCCAGACAGGGCCTCTCACCCACCTCCAGAGAAGAGGCCTAGAGCAGAGCCCCCTGAGCCAGTTTCCACAGATGATTCCTCTGATGATTCAGATAACGCAGACCCTCCAGAGGCTCCTTTTTCTCCGTATGAAGACTCTGATGCTGAAGAGTCCATCCCTTCTGCCTCTCCACCTGAGGAATTTTCCTTTGGGGAAACCTTGCATGCTATGAGGGAACTTCAGTGGCAGGGCCAAGATTTTTCAGACTCCAGAAAAAGGCTTAGAACCTTTTTGCATTTACCACAACATAGGCCTTTAGCTATACCTCCAGTTCTGTCTGTTGTAGATGATGCATTTAATGATGCTTGTACTGCTCCTGATTCATTACCTCCGGCCCCTGCTAAGCCCGATAGGTTCTACAGGGTCCCGGACACACATCACCATTTATACAAGGCTCCTTTTGCAGATCCCGAGACTATCTCCCAGGGGCCTAAGGCTGTAGCATCTACCTCTGCCAAAAATCCCTCCCTCTGAAAGGGAATCCAGGTCCTTAGAGAGATGGGGTAAAAAAGTTTACACTTCTGCTACTCTGTCAGCTAGGGCCTTGAACTGTCAATTTCATATGATCCAGTATCAAGAATTTATGTTAGATCAGTTAACCAAAAAACTGTCCTCTGATGAACCTTTAGACAAGAAATATGTTCAGGAAATGGTACATAACATTCAGCAAGTTAGTAACCATTCTTTAAAATGCGGCTATGATGCACTGGAGGCTTCCTTTAGATCAGCCATGACTGGCACAGTTATCAGAAGGCATGCATGGTTAAAAGAGCAGGCCTTACCGGACCATGTCAAATCAAAACTATTAGATGCTCCCATGGACAAGGTCAATTTGTTTGGCTCGCCTGCACAACAGGTTCTGAAGAAGATGGAAGAGAAGGCAAAATCTGTCCAAACAGTGAAAGATTTCTTACAGGTCCAACCTCCAAGGTTTAGCAGGAATTGGCCCTCCAAGAATTGGTCCTTTCCAGACTCCTCCAAAGCACAGAGAGGCAGGAATAGGCGTTCAAGAGGCAGAAACCAATCCAGAGGTGCCTACAGGGGATGCCAGTGGCAGGGTAACAACCAGCGAGGCACAGACACAGCCACCACCACTACTACAGGACAATCACAGTGACTTGGCTCTGGCACCGCCTACCAGAGAACAACTAGAAGCACCCTTAGGCGGGAAGCTAGCTTTATTTACAAAGAACTGGCATTACATCACAAGGGACAAGTGGATTTTGCAGACAATAGACCAAGGTTACAGGTTTCATTTCCATACTCTACCAGGAAAGAGAGGAATGCCAAACCTACCTCCAAATCAAAAGGCAGAAGCTCTGCAACAAGTAAATCAATTATTAAAGATGAGAGCTGTGGAAAATGTACCACATATGGAGCAAGGAAAGGGCTTTTACTCCAGACTCTTCCTAGTACCAAGGAAAGAAGGCAAATGGAGACCTATTCTCGATCTGTCCGCTTTAAACACATTCCTCATAGTTCCAAAATTCAAAATGCTGACCCTACAGCAGCTTCTTCCCATGCTGGGCAAGGAGTCTTGGCTGGTAACTCTAGATCTCAAGGAGGCATACCTGCACGTCCCCATACAACCAAATTGCAGAAGATACCTCAGATTTCTTGCAGGATCAGAGCATTATCAATTCTCAGCATTGCCCTTTGGCTTATCTACTGCGCCCAGAGTGTTCACGAAATGCCTGGCATCAGTAATCGCTCATTGCAGGCTTCAGGGGATCCAAATCTACCCTTACCTGGACGACTGCCTAATACAAGCGGACAACAAAAACAAGCTAGTAGAAGACTTACAAAGGGTCATTTACCTGCTACAAGCCCTGGGATACACAGTCAATTTAAAAAAGTCAAAACTGATACCATCCCAGAGAATAACCTTTTTGGGTGCAGAGTTGGACACATCAAAGCAAATGACATTCCTAACAGTAGAAAAACAGGAGCAGCTACCTCTCTATTTCTTGGCATTAACAAAGCAGAACCATCTGACAGCAAGAAAAGTACTGCAAGCCTTGGGCTTCATGGCATCCTGCATAATATTGGTTCCTCATGCCAGACTGCATATGAGAAAACTACAGTGGTACCTAAGGAATTTATGGTCTCAACACAAGCACAGCTTAGAAACCCAAATTCCAATTATTCCATGCCTGAAGCAAGAATTCCTATGGTGGGCTCAGGCTTGTCAATCAAAACACAGGATTGCCCTTCCACAATACTCAACCAAGCCAAACCATCACGACGGACGCCTCAGACCTCGGTTGGGGGGCACACATGCTGGACAAGTGCATACAAGGCTTATGGACTCAAGATCAGCTGCACCTACGCATAAATCTAAAGGAAATGCTGGCAGTAAAACTGGCAATTCAGGCATTCAGACCATTTCTCCAACAAGGTCTATTGATGATAAGGACAGACAACACCACAGTTATGTGGTACATCAACAAGCAGGGAGGCACACATTCGTATCCTCTTTGCCGGATGGCACTGGACCTCTGGAATGTGGCCCTGAGCTACAACATTCAGTTAAAAGCAATTTTTGTACCAGGAAAAGAAAACATTCTAGCAGACATATTAAGCAGGACTACCACGGATGCCCACGAATGGATGCTGCATCCGGACATCTTCAAAACCATTACAAGAAAATGGGGGCTTCCAGAAATAGACTTATTTTCATCCCCACTCAATCACCAGCTAAAGAAATTCTGCACAAGGACTTACCACCCACTTGCTTGGAAGGTGGACTCCCTATCCTTCAGTTGGAAAAACCTGACAGCATATGCATTCCCACCGCTTCCTTTGATGCACAAGGTGCTATTGAAGATCAAAGAGGACCGTCCAAGGATCATTCTGATAGCTCCAGACTGGCCAAGGCAACATTGGTACCCATTACTGAGGAGCATGTCTCTGGAACAAATATGGCCACTGCCCCTGGTTCCCTTGCTGTTAACACAGAACAACTACAACAATCTGCATCCAAACCTGAAAACTCTGCAGCTGACTGCCTGGAACATTGCATTAACCCTAATTTATCCCAAAGGGTTAAATACATTATCCTTGAGGCTAGCAGACCCTCAACAAGAAAAAATTATTCAGCGAAATGGAAAAGATATCTCATTTGGAGTACTGCAAAAGGAGAAGATGTGTCACTGGTAAACATAGCCAACATCCTGGAATACTTGGCAGAGCTCTTCCACACAGGCCTGTCCTATTCCTCCATCAAGATTCATGCATCAGCTATTTCAGCAAAATACGACTTGGATCCTCCTGTCTTCTCACATCCTCTGCTCAGACAGTTTCTGAGAGGAATTAAAAATGTAAAGCCTCCTAGGAAGCCACCATTACCAGCATGGGACTTGAACTTTGTGCTAGAAAAATTGACACTTCCTCCTTTCGAACCAGTAGCAACAGCAGAACTGCAATACTTATCATGGAAGACTGCCTTCCTGCTGGCAATCACTTCAGCAAGAAGGGTATCTGAACTTCAGGCATTAATGGCAGTACAACCCTTCCTGATCTTCCATCAAGACAGAGTGTCCATGAGAACAAATCCTTCCTTTATGCCTAAGGTGGTCTCCAGAGTTTCTTTGAATCAGGCTATCCTCCTACCTACATTCTTCCCCAACCCACAGAACAGGGGAGAAAGACTGCTGCATACCTTGGATGTACATAGACAATTACGCTACTACCTGGACAGGACCAAGGGCAATAGAAAAACTGACCAGCTACTGGTAGCATATGCAACAGGAAGGGAAGGAAAAGCAATTTCAAAACAGACAATCTCCAAGTGGATAGGAAATTGCATTAGATTTTGTTACTCCTACCATGGAAAGAAAACTCCAGAGAACATCAGGCCTCACTCTACAAGGGCTACAGCCACTACCACAGCCTTCTTACGAGGAGTGGCTACCAAGGACATTTTAGAGGCTGCCACTTGGAGCTCTGTGCATACATTTGCCAAGCATTATAATTTACCTTTATACTCTAGATCCCGAGCAGGTTTTGCCTCTGCTGTTTTGCAAGGGATCCTAACTACACCATAACTTTATTTTTCCACCTCCCCCAGTTTGGCTATGGTATTCTACCCATTTGTAAGGACTGCAGATGCATCCTTGAAGGACATAGTACAGTTTTGTACCTACCATAAATGTAGATGTCCGATAGGAATGCATCTGCAGTCAGGATTACCCACCCGCCTTCCCCTCTGTGGTGCTCCTAGGGTATTTGCCCATCTTATAGCTAGCTGGGGGAATCTATTATGGTGTATTTGTTTGTATATATGTACATACATGCTTATTTTTTGTGTTTGCTCTCTACTATTTGGAATGATTGGCATTTATCCAAATTTAGCCTTCCAAGAGGGCACCTGGCATCTGGGGCAAGAAACACTGAGGAAAATTGCATCGGCCGATGCCTTTATACCCGAATAACTGCAGCTATGACGTCGGGTGAAGTGCGACACCAGCAGAGGCCAGACCCAGACTTTGGAATCCGGCCGACCGAAGGGCTGCCTGACGACAGGACAACCCATTTGTAAGGACTGCAGATGCACTCCTATCGGACATCTACATTTATGGTAGGTACAAAACTGTACTTTGTCTTTGCTTAAGACTACAAACAAAACTAGTAACTCAAGATCAGAATTTACAGGTAGGAGGAAAAGATCCAGGGAGTGCAAAAAGTGCTTGAAGACTATGTTGATCATCTTTAATGATTTGAAAAACTGGAATAATAGCTTTTATTTGGGTTTGTTCTGACAGAATTAAGGAAGATTTAAGCATCTATTAGAACACCTGTATTTAAAGGACCCCTGGTCTATGCTAAGTGTAGTGGGACTATTGAGTTCCTAGCCCGCCACCTGGGCACCATACCTTTTATTATGCTCAGTTTACATGACCTGGGGAAGAAGATTCCACTAGTCCAGGGGTGGCATAGTGGTGCAGTGGTTAGCACTGATTCCAGTTCATTCCTTTCCTGTTATGCCATCTGTCAGCATGCATATTCTCGAGTGTCTGTAATTTCCTCTGATGTCCCAGAGACATACTTTTAGATGAATTAGTGATCCAGTAATGGATTGTCGGATGCACATTAGTGTTCATCAGTGGTCTGTTGTCCTGTACAGAATTGGTTCTTTGCCTTTTGTCCATTGCTTGCCTGGGTGGGCTCTGGCTCCCTAATGATCATGAATAGGATAAAGTCAGTATTGAATGAATAAAATTAGCTCACTTTTACTTTGATGATCGATTTTTTTTTTTCTGGAATCGGAGCCACTTTGGTTGCAAGTTCCTTCTTAATGAGTGTGGCAAAGGGTGGTTAGTTAGCATATTCATCCACTAAATCTGATGTTGACCATGAGATTATGAATGAATGGCTAACAGTTGTGTTGTGGTGGAATATGAATGGGTGAGATGCAGAATATTGGGAACTTGTGTACTTATGGAGGTGCATTGGTAGCAGAAACAAGAGTCTTTTTAGTAGCCTAATACGTACAACACCTTGTATATGGGAAGGTGGTGCACAGCTTTATGGTATGTTGGGTCTGATGCAAATACATTGCTGGCTGTAATCACTTGGTCTAGAACTGAATAGAGGATGAGACGTTGCTAGCATGAGTTATATGAGACAAAAATATGAGTACCTTATTAGGTGATCAGTTTTAACGAAACTAAATATGTAATTGATATACGTAGGAGGTACTTAGTGCTGTGTTGACTGGATTGATGTGCTGGAAAGATCAGCACTGCATTTGGAAGTGGTTGTGCCTAACTTTTGTTTTGAGCCAGGTATATGAAATGAGATTGTATCTGTTTGCACAAGTTCCAGTGTGGTTTACCTTCAAAATGTTGATGGCCAGAACGTCAAACCTGCTTCTGCGAACTCCGAATTGCACCTTCTTAAAACCTCGAATGCCGATGTTCCGAACCACAAAATCTTGCTCCCTTTTTTGACCCATGTTAGCACTTGTTTGTAGGTGTGGCATGGTCGGAAATGTTGACATTTGAGCTTTTTCGAATTTTTGAAGTTTCTGTGATTTGGGTTTCACAGAAATGTTTTGGTGGTGTGGCCGTTCAACTATGTACAGTCTACATTTGAAAAAAGGTAGACCTCCAGTCTTTGTGTTTTTTAAAATAATAGCTCTCAAGATAAGTAAGCCACTTTTGGTTACTAGTAGTGGTACTTTGTAGTTTTGCAGGTTTGTAGTCGCTGACAGGATCATGTTAACTTGGCGTATCTTTGTCTGTGTAGTATGTACTGTATTCATGTTTTTAATAGATGGAAGTTACGTTTTGAAGGGTGCATTAAGGAACATGTTGGAGATAAATATGCTAAGTTTACTGGAGGCTTTCTTGGATTTTATAGGGATAGTATGAAGTGTAGTACTGTTAACGTGGGAGTGAAGCTGATGGAGATATTTTGACTGCTACTCTGTGGTATAGTCTTACGATTAACTGGAGATGGCATGTGTGTTTTTCTGCTTTAAATACAGTTGTAAATAGAGGTTTGGTGTATGTGGCTGGAGGAATAGGTAACAAATGGAATGGTGATTCACTTGGTGCGAGGCATGATAGGAAGGACTCCAGACTGGTCTTCTGGAATGTTGAGATGTCATATGTAAGGGTATCTATCAGATGGCTTCAAAGATCCTAATGGTATAGGTGACTCAGCTGAACACAGGATGACCACCCAGCATTGTAGAGACTACATGAATGCAGGCAATTGGTTGGTTAGCAGCTGCACCTCAGTGATGAGAGAGACTGCAGTTTTGTTCCATTCCTGTCGCATCCCACATTGCCTCTCCTGCCCCTCCTGATTGCACCTTTCTCCCCTAAACTTGCATTAAGTTGCACTCCAGAATATTCTCAACTGCATAGAGCAAAAGCAGAATATTTTTTTGTTTTTGTTTTATTTTTCTGCCTGCCATTTCTCCTTTCGCCACTAGGTGTCAGCAATTTACAACTATCACACACTTTCACTGAAACTTTTCCCTATTTCTTTCACTAGCATAATCTCTGTATTTATAGTGTCTCCTCTCTCACTACAGTAAACTCTACACTTCCTCAACTGCTCAACCTGGGCATCTAAACTCAAACTTAAGTTCTGTAATTATATACGTTATAACTTAATAAAGTTTTACCTTTAGAAATCTACAGAATATCTTCTTACTCAACTGTAACCCCACAATTCTAACTGATTCCCAGTCTAATGATTTGTTTTTTTTCTGAGCTCTGTCACTCTTCTGTCTCTACCCACTCCGTTCGCCCTGCGGGCACACTCCTCTCCCCTACTCTACCCCCAAATTTCACCCACCCCCAGTGCACCTACTCTTATACTTCCTCACACCACGCCCCCTCAACACCTACACCAACCACATAAACCCCACCCACTCCCATACACACACCAATCCACACACACACCCCACCCTCTCCCACACACCCCCTCCTCAACACCTACGCCAATCACATGCACCTTATACCAAACCCCATCCACTCCCATACACACACCAATCCACACACCACACCCCCTCCCATACACACATCCCTCCTCACACACCCATACAACAATGCCTACCTGCCACCCACAAACTCTACTACTAGCTACCCTTCTAATATCCCTAACCTATATTACCCAACTTAACCTCCCCACCAACACACACCCACCTCTAACCACACATACCACCACCTCCGGCCTCCCAAATACATCAAACCCATATTCACAAATCTCCCCAGAACTCTACTCCTCCAACCCATCCCACCTTTTCAAACTCACCATACTCCCCACCCCGCCATCACCTCACCCTATTCTAAATGCTTTCTCAAAAAAAAACCTCCCCCACCAAAATCACACTTCTCTATCCTCTATACTCCTCCTCAGGCAACTCCTCCCCCATATCTCACTCTCACTGTCAGGTGACATCCACCCTAACCCAGGTCCAAACCCCAGCAATACCCACCCTAACACAAATCCCAATCCACACAAACTCAAGACTATCTGCCTCACAACCCTAAATGCACAAAGCCTCTGTAATAAAATCCCCAACCTACATGCTTAGCTCTCTCATAACCAGCCAGACATAACTGCAGTCTCTGAGACCTGGCTCAAACCCTCCATCAGAGATGATGAAACCCCCCCCCCCAGGCTACCACATCATACATAATGATAGGCCTCATAGAAAAGGAGGTGGTGTAGCTATTATCTACCCCTCCACTCTCACTTTTACTCCACTGACCAACCCCATCCCAACCTTTGCCGATGCAGAAATGGCTGTAGGATTTTTAAAACTAAACTACAAATCCATCTGCATCTGTTCCATCTACATCCCACCTGGAGACAATACCAAAACTCTAGAAGACATCCTGTCCTGGTTTAGCTCAAATATCACAAATGAAACCTACATTCTAGGTGACATAAATATTAACTGGGCCTCCTTCCTCTTAGATACCCCAACTCACTCAATCAACCTCTATAATTTCACCCAACTAATAAACCTCCCAACCAGGCCACATAAAGACTGTACATCTGGTATCATCATAGATTGGATATTAACAACCCACCTCAACCATATCTCCACTGCCGGTATAATACCAGACCCTCTAAGCGACCACTTACCAGCTTTTGTAGATCGCCTACCCTCTCACATAGAAAAACAACACCTATACAAGCAGTCCCGTAACCTAGTTTCCTTCAACCCCAAAATCTTTTCTGAATGCCTTAAGATTACTGACTGGTCTCCACTAAAAATCCTTCCACTAGATAATGCTGTCTCATATTTTAACCATACCTTCCTTACCTTACTTGATAAACTAGCCCCTTTCTAAGCCAAACGCATCAAAACTAATCCCTGCCCCTGGCTATCCCAACAAACTAAATTAATAATGATTCAATGAAACAAGAAATGGAAACTGTACAAAAAACAAAAAAAAAAAACAGCACCCACCAAGAATATAAAATCTACGTAACCTAGCCAAAAAATCAATAACAAAAGATCGCAAAAACTACTACTGCTATTTGCAATCCAAACACTCAAACATCCCAAAGAAATTCTGGAGCTCCATCTCCTCAGTACTCAACCCCGGTAATAATACCAACCCATGCCCCAATCCTAACCTTTCAAGCCTTGAAACAGCCACTAAATTCAACACATTTTTCATTGATTGCATAGCTAAACTATCCTCCACCTTCCCCAACCCACCCACCCCCCTCTCACCACCCTCCTCTCCCCCTATTCTCCCTTAAACCTGTCTCCACCAACACTATAAAAAGACTACTGCAAAAGCTAAAACCATGCCGCACTGCCCCTGACAACTTTCCTGCAAATTTGCTTCAACTATCAGCTGAAGCAATAGCCTGTCCCATATCCATTCTCATAAATAGATCCATTCAGGAATCCCATGTACCAATCATCTGGCGACATGCATTCATAATCCCTCTGCACAAAGGTGGTAAAAACACTGACACTACCAACTTCATACCCATAGCTATACTCTCACCCCTCTCGAGAATTCTAGAAAAAAAATCCACTCCCAGCTCATGCCCTACCTAACCCAGCACAAACTCCTCTCTCCCACCCAGCACGGCTTCCGTCCTGGCCACATCACCATGAAAGCCCTCCTCTCCTTCCTTGAAACAGTCAACCTAGCACGTGATAGCAGCACATATGTATTTTCCCTATTTCTTGACCTCTCAAAAGCATTCAACACAATCTCCCATTTTCTACTCCTATCCCAGCTCTCTCACTTGCACCTGTCTCCCTCAACCTTAACCTGGTTCTCCAGCTACCTTTCTATGCACCAACAGGCTGTACAATGGAAAGAATCAACCTCCCCTTTCTTACCCACAGGAGTCCCTCAAGGATCAGTACTGGGCCCACTCCTCTTTAACATATTCATCAATAACTTCCACCACTCCATCCCTGATGCCTCAGTCATCTAATACGCTGATGACTCCACCATCATCTGTTCTGCCTCCTGCCCCTCCACACGTCTTCTCAACACCCAAATCGCCTTCTCCAAAACCGAATCATCGATGCAATCCCATCACCTAGCCCTAAATGCTATCAAAACAAAGCTAATGATTTTCACTCCCACCAAAAACTCGCAATTCAAGAGAGACCAATTTTCCATCAAAAGCCACAATAACACTCCTCTAGAAATCGTTCCCAGTACCAAGGTACTTGGCATTACCATTGATGATAAAATTCGACTCCCACATCCTCTCAGCAATCAAAAAAACCCACCAGAAAATTGATCTCCTCTACAGGCATAACTGCTACCTTACTCCCTCCTCTCGTCAAACCCTTGCATCTACCTTCCTTCTCCCCTCTCTCTTGTATGGTGCTCCCCTATTCTCAAACCCGCAACTCAGCCTCTGCTCCAAACTTGAATCTTGTTACAACAAAATCTGCAAATTTGCTACCAACTCCAGAAACTCTTCCCATCACTGCCACTCCCTACACACCCTTAACTGGCTAGAACTTCACAAACACCTAAAATACGTACAGCTTACAACAGCCCATAAACTCATCTTTAAACCAACAGAATGCCCCTCTCTTGCCAAATCTCTAGTACCCTTCACACCTAGCCACACCCTGAGATCAAAAGGCCAAAACCTCCTATATGTACACAAACCCCTACACCCACCTGGCAAATTATTACGGTCCCACACCATAGCCAAACAGTTGAACACTCTCCCCCCACCACTACGTACAATACCAAACCACAACAACTTCAAATCCATGCTTCTCTCCCATCTGGCCTCCAAATGGAAATGTCCTTCACACGCACCCACCTAAAAACCACCCACACCACTAACTCCACACCCAAGTCATCATTTCTTTCCCAAACTTAACACAATGTCATAGGTCTTTCTCTGTACATCTCTTCACACTTTTTGAATGCAAACCTCTGGCCTATCTTACTCATATTCTCAACTGACATCCTATCCATTGCAAAACAGTGTATATACTATTGTAAAACTGTTATTCCTGTACAGACTAATTATGACATATATAACTCGCATCATCTACCAGTAACATGTCAACTTCTATAATCCAGTCTTTTACAATTTTGTAAGTTTTTGCTAATTTCTGTAATTTTTATATTTGTAATGTTAAAAATGTCTGCATTTTATACTAAGTACCACAGCTTTTTGTATGTTTGTAAGTTTACAAATTTATGTACGTTAAATTGTAATGTTGCAAATTTCTGCATTTTATACTATGTACCGGAGCTTTTCTCTTCGGGTCCCCATTGAAAATGGGCCACAAGCCCAGCTGGACTAACCTGGTTAACAAACCTTAATAAATAAATAATAAATTAATTTGTTGCTTAAGATATCATAGAGGAGAAGGATGGGGGATTTGTGACCTGAATAGGTGGTTGATGGATCTCTGTTATACATCATTACCATCAGTTTGTTTGCTATCTGAATCTTCCTCAAAGGTTGTTCAACAGCTGTCCTAACAAAGAGATCAACTTTTCTTAGCATAGAGCTGCAGTGTACCAATGAATCTGGTTGTACTGGGATAGGTCTTAACATGTTTTTTCCTGTCTACCAAAATGTTTTCATCAAGGAGTATAATTTGGTAGTTTCTGGGAATTTTAGCCCAGGATAAACATGTACTTATTATCTAATTAATTGTAGGTTTTCCAGTTGGAGTTTTACTTCATAATTGACAAGAGGCCACAGCCCATTAGTTTTGGATTCTGTGTCACTGTTGGGAATCATCCTTTGTCACATGCCAGGTGTAGTAACTTTTTGGAATGGACAAGTTACAGAACGTGCAAAGTGCAGAACAGAGGTGCCAGTGCTTTTGTGTGAGCTTTGTGAAATGTATTTAAAGCCATACTATGGGGAGAAATCATCCATTTGTGGAACCACACAAAAAGGGAACAGGATGGTGGAGAGAATTTAGAAGGTGGGACTGGGAAGATGGAGGCTATAAAAGGAACTGGAAAGTAAAAAAAACCCTTCAGCTCATAAATGAGAGCTGTGCTCTTGTAATGGCCGTTTGGTTTAAAGTACGTTATTCTATTTTCAAGTGCACTTTTCTTCAGTTTGTTAGCTATTTATAAACTTTTTTTTTTTGTTAAGTTTCACTGTTTACTTGGCTTTTCTCTCTAACCACACCCACAAAATGAGGTCATGGTAGCTTTTACGTAATTTACTTATATCTGATCAGCATTCTGGGTAAGCAAAAACAACTTCTGAAAAGCAGCAGCTTCCTAACATTGCGGTTTTACTGCTGTGTCATCACATATGTTAAGTGTCAGCGCAAGGTGTTCTTGCTGCAAGACATTGTTGAAAATATTCTAGGAAATAAGAAACCCCAGTTGATGAATTGAGCGTGGTAAAACTACAATAGCTATATGTTAATTCAGGTAGGGAGGTATTGTGGGTTCAGTTTTCATTAACTCATTGCAGGACTTTTCAGCTCCAAGAAAGAAATTCATGAGGCCATCCATATTAACCAAATAAGTTGCAAAAACAATACACTGTATGCATTAAAACTGTATAATTGGTAATGTATTTTAGTAGAGAGAGTATACCACACTTCAGGGGGTCTGTTACTTACACCAGCTGCAAGCAGGTCATGTGTTCATTATTATCTGCTTCCAGAAGAGGAGGTACACTCTCTTCCCCCTGCTTTATTAGTAGCTGTCCCTGCAGGTGGCTCAGATTATTTGCCATTGCAGAGGTCTGCTTTTTACTCAGTCTGAAGAGCTGTGCCTGTGTCATCCTGTAAGGACTCAACTTGACAGCTCTTCACTTCCTCAGTAGTAGCTTTGGAACCCCCCAACCCCCCCCCCCCCGTTGAAGTTAAAGATTTGGTAATACTTTCTAGTCAGGATCTTCTGTAAGTGGGGTTCTCCAGAACTGACCTGTTTGCCACAGGGGGAATGGGGAGGTTGGCATAATGGTTAAGGTGTTTACCTGACAGACACAAGGTGCAGGGTTTGATTCTCACATGGAGTAATTGGCTAGGCTTAAAATTGCCCACAAGGACAATATAGCGTAGTATGAACCTATAATGTGGTGCTCCTCTTGCTGTGCTTTGTTCATCAGGGCACAAAGTAATTGATGGAAGATATGCTGTTTGTCCTGTGACAGAGAATTCACACATGCCTGCCTTCTGTTTGCAGATTTTGACAAAATTTGTGTAATAAAAACTGACGCTTATCTTCAAGAAGTGTGGTTCTAGGTTGTGCTGTCCCATTCATAGCAATAGTATACTCCCTGTTTGCATGAAGGAAATGTCCCTTGGCTGGAGTAGAAGTTTCACCTTGTTGTCTAGTTCTTCATTTAGATCTATTGCTCCTACCAGGCCTTCTTGACTGGAGTCACGGATGTGATCAAAGCTGCCACAAAGACCTTGCTTACCAGATGTATTGTGCTGAGTGAAAATGATTCTTCACCTGGATGAAGAGAGAGCCTTTGCTACCTCATTCATTTAGCTTTCAGATGATCCTGGCTTATTTCAGGTTTGGTCACATTCCACATTCAGGGTGCATGATTTTTTTTGTATCTCTGCGTGCAAGTAAATTTTAGGAGACTGGAATGCAGCCCAGCAGTGGCTGATTTAAGCAGTTTTTGTATGTTATTCTTTCTCATCTGCCTTTGAAAGACCCTCTCCTCCCTTAGGTTTGAATTTTTGATTAACTGGCTTGCCCGTCCCTCGTTTGAGCTGACCGTTTTAGCAACTTTGAACTTCATGTATTGGAATACACTACTGTTGAGAGTTTCTATCTCTGCTTAAAGGATCATTGTGCTGCCAGAGGTTTTTTTCCTCTGTAGGGCATCCCTGTTTGGCCATTCATAAGGATACCATGTCTCGTAAGTATAACCAGCATTTTCTCCTTAAAGTGGTTTTAGAATTAATCTTAAGGTAGTCTGTTTATCTCTCAGTTATCTCCATGGCACAGTCCATGTGAGAAAATGAGATCTTACCTTTTCCATGCATAGCAACCCAGGTTTAACTTGAAGAGGACTCAGGAGTTCAGGAAAGCAGAGCTGTTGTCACCTTTGCTGCAAGAATAGGGTAGGCTATTAGTTGCTAAGCAAGCCCTTCACATATGGACAGCTAGTTGCATTATCATTTGCTAGCAAACAAGTGAATGTCCGTTGTTAAACGTGTCTGTCAAAGACCATTCTATCAGGGCAGTGTTCATTTCAAAAGCGTCTCCATTGCCGACATTCCTGCATTAGCCATTTGATCATAGGTTTGTACTTTCACCAAACATTACTACCTTAGTCACGATTGCAGAAGCTAAATTTCCTTTGACAGCTTTATGCTTCAAGACTTGGCATTTACAGTCCTTTCTCTTAAGTTGTTCCCCAGGTTGTGGCCTCCCTAGAGGTTTAATTTCACTGTATAACATTCTTCCCCAAAATCTATCTAACAAATGAGGATTCTGAAATGACATAAATAATTACTTGCCGTATTAGATGGCCTGCAAGGAACATACTGCACTGGGTGTTTATTACTCTCCTGCCTCCCCCCTTTTCCTGGATGTCCTTTACATTTTACAGCTGTGGGCGATTTTGCTAAATTAAGACAAGCATTTTTTTTTTTTTTTGCACCTTTCTGTCTTTTCTTAACAGGTTTTGTTCACTCTGTGGACAGGGGTTGATTTGAGTATCACAGGGACTAGGCACATTTTCCTAGCCTGAAGTGATACCATGGTATGTAAATGCATTGTTAAGCATGAAAATGAAAATAAAATTCAGAAGTGTGCAAAGCTGTGAATATGAAAAGAGGAAATTATAACCATTATTGGCTTCTAGTTTACTTGCTTATTTAACCAATATGGTGAATAAGAGAACTTACTTCATGTCCTTTGTCTTCTCCTGTCAAAAGAAACTTGCCTATGTGACGTCCATTCTCTGAGCCAGTGATCAAGCAGTCTCAATCCTCACCATGGACACTGGTGAAGGAAGTTCACTTGGAACAAAAATAGATACACACAGTATTTCCAGATGCAGCTCTCTGCACAAAGCACAATTTCCCTTAAGAGTACACAGGAAACACACACAGTCCTGGGGCTGGATTTCTCTCTCTCTCTGTCTCTCTCCAGGCCCCCAAGTAAGACTCTCCACTGACACAGCTGTAGAGTTGAGTCCTCAGACGAGTGTTCCAAGCCAAGTCCTCCACCACTTTCTCTCTGAAACCAGTGTGCTCCGTGTCCATGCTCCAAGTAGCTGACACACACACACACACACACACACACACACACACACACACACACACACACAATCTGGGAAAGGCTGGCACAGATTTACCAGCTATGCCTATTCTGCCCAGACTGTAAGGTAGGTACTGCCACCAGAACACTCCAAAGCCAGCTACCCTAAGACTATTACAATGGTACCCAGTTATACTGAGTAAAATTAATAATACTGGTAGTGTTTGACCAATGCATCAAGGCTTTCAGGAGCGACCACTGTGTCACCAAATAAATATAAGTACTCTCAAGGATTAATGTATTCTCTAAAAGACCAGCCACAATGAAAAGTTTAAATATATATAATAATAAATAATAAAAGAACATGAGAATGCTAAATATGTATTTACAATAAACACCAGAGTTTCAATCACAGGAAATATTAAAAAATAACACTGATAGACTCCCACAGATACAGAAAAACAACACTTTAACTAATCTAAGTATATTTCCTTGACTGATCTAAAGAATTACTATTCCCTGGTAACTTACTAAAGCAAGGCAAGATGAAGTGGGTGAGTGATCCTCTTTTGTCAGGATTCAAAAACAAACTGCCCTAAGACTTAGTATTAAAACATAATTTCAGTGCTAGATTACAGAAAGACATCACATACATCTGGTTATCTGATTTCTAGTTCCCACACTACCACTTTTACTAGAAACTGAGCCATAATCTTGCAGATATGTTAAAATACGCACGCACACACACACGCACACACACACGCACACACACACACACGCACACACACACACACACACACACACACACACACACACACATACATACACACACACACACACGCGCGCGCACAACTTTGCTAAGATATGTTATGGCATCTGGAAGCTGTAAAACCATTTCAAAAACTTCCACCCTTCCAGGGTAGCAATTAGTTCACCCCTAAGGGACAGTACAGTAGGATTCCTAGTCCTGTTTTTTACAGACATTTTGTCTCTAGCTGGAATCAGAACTGTAAAATACAATGTTTATGGCCTAAACCAGGCCTGAACCAGATAATTTAATTTCAGACTATTTTTCAAAATTAGCTGGACTGAGATAAACCTCTTCTCTACCAGTATCATCTGTTACAATATATTAATTTCAGCAGTTACAGTACAGTCTGACATACAGGTGTATTTCTTTTCTATCCAGCAGGGCCCACTCTTGGTACATTTTTTTTAACACAAGCAGCTTTACAAATACATTTTTCAACACAAGCATCCGTACAAATTGATTTGATATACAAATGCACATAATTCTTTACAAAACTCCAGCTAATTATGCTGACATGTCTTACACATCCATTGCCTTACTTCTTCTGGCATAGCTGGGAACACCTCACATCACATCAGTCTCCAGTGCATTCTTTCATTTCACATTTGTTTTTAATTTATCATAAATATATATAATAATAAGTAATAAAAGAACATGAGAATACTAAATATGTATTTACAATAAACACCAGAGTTTCAATCACAGGAAATATTAAAAAATAACACTGATAGATAGGTAACAATATATCTATATTTGAAGATATCCTGCACTGGTTATCATGTCACTACCCCCAAGAAACCCTACTACTTGGAGACTTTAACATAGACTGGGGCACCTGTTCCTTAGAATCCCCAACCACCCATATTAACCTGCATGCATTTACACAAATCATATCCACCCCTACCAGGATAGGTAAACCCAACCAAAAAGAAAGTATACTTGACTGGGTACTCATAAACAGTCACCCCCAACTGTACACCTCTGGTACCCTCCTTAATGACCTAAGCGATCACCTTCTCACATATGTAATTAAGCACAAAACCATTAATTCCCAACAACCCTTACTCAGAAAGGTTAGAAACAATAAAAACTTTAACCCTGCCAAATTCCAACAAGAACTAAACTCATGTAATTGGTCTATTCTAAAACACCTCCCCTTAGAGGAAGCAGTAGCATACTTAAACAACAAATTCCTTGAGATCCTTGATTTGCATGCACCTGTTCGTTCAAAGAGAACCAAGGCAAAAACTGCACCATGGCTTTCTATAGAGTCTAAACTCAAAATTACCCTTAGAAACAAAGCATGGGCTTTATGGCGTTCTTCTAAAGACCCTCAAGATCACATTAAATACAGGCAATCCAGGAACGAAACCAAAAAATCAATTTTACAAGACAAAAAAACAATACTACTGTAATTTACAGACAGTAAATCAAAATAACCCTCAGAAGTTTTGGGCAGGTTTAAATAATCTACTACATCCTGGACAAACTTCAACCCCAATCCCTGCTGCTACTATTGATAAAACCCTGAAGATGTTTCTGATAGTTTTAACCAATTCTTTACTGAGACAATTCAAGCCCTAGCTAGCCAACTACCTCCTAGCTCCCCTGGTCCTGAAAGTAGCACCCCTAGAAACCTACTTGCGTTCAGCTTCCAACCAGTCGCCACTTCACTTATCCGTACCTTGATCAAAAAATTAAAACCCACTACACTTTCTGCTGATCAACTCCCTGCCGAGTACCTACAAAAATCAGCTGATGCTATTGCTTACCCCGTCTCAATACTAATCAATCGAACCATAGTAGAAGCTAAAATTCCCACCGTCTGGAAAATATCCTATGTAATCCCACTTCACAAAGGAGGCAGCTCTACTGAATTCTCCAATTATAGGCCAGTAGCTATACTCTCTCCACTTGCAAAGTTTATGGAAAAATGTATTCATGGACAATTCATGCACCACCTAATCCAAAATTGCCTTATGGCAGACACTCAGCATGGCTTCCGTCCTCATCACAGCACTACTTCAGCCCTCCTAGCCTTTACTAACACCATAAACCATAATCGCAAATATAATTATATATCCTCAGCCCTCTTTTTGGATCTTTCCAAGGCATTCGATATGGTTGATCACCAACTTTTAATCCACACCCTGCAAACATTCTGTCTAGATACTGGAGCCCTCCAATGGTTTCAATCCTACCTGAATGGTCGACAGCAGGCTGTCCTCTGGCAGAACAAACTCTCTAACCTTCTACCTAACACCCTCGGAGTACCACAAGGCTCTATACTAGGGCCCTTGCTGTTCTCCATCTTCATTAACTACCTTTATACTGTCATCCCAAAAGTCAGCTGTATCCAATATGCTGATGACTCTACTCTGATTTGCTCGGCCACATCTCCAGTAGAGTTATGGTCAGCTACCCAGACCACCTTTAATACAATAGAAAACTGGCTTTTTGAACATCGTCTGATCCTAAATCCCAAAAAAACTAAAATGCTGTTATTTTCACCAACACGTAGGTCTACCGCTTTCACCTTTACCATAAAATCAAATGATGACACAATAATCTCCCCTGACCCATCTACAAAACTATTAGGTGTCATCATAGACAATAATCTCAAATTTGACCTACATGTTAACCAAACTATCAAAACCATCAATAAAAACCTAGGGTCACTTTACAGAATAAAAGCCTTCCTAACCCCTCCAGCTAAAATTGCCATAGCTCGCTCTCACCTTCTTTCAACCCTTCTGTATGCATCCCCTCTACTCTCGAATTTGAACAAGACTGTCCTTAACAAACTCTCAATTTGCTACAACCACATTGCCAGGTTTGCCACTGGGCTGCCTTTTAGGACACATCATTGCATCAATCTAAATCAGCTTGGTTGGCTTGAACTACCTAGCCTAATCCAGTATAACCAACTGATTATGGCCTATAAAATCCTCTATAATCCGGACAATACTCCTGCACTTAAAAATATTATCACCCCTATAACAATCCTAGACCGCTTGATCCTCTAACAAACTACTAATTCAGACTAGCAAAATTAATAACACAGCCGGTGATTCTCTCTTTGCAAACTCTGTAAGTAGATCCTGGAACTCACTTCCAGCTGATATTGCCTTACTTTCCACCTTAGGTCAATTTAAAACTAGACTCAAACAACATTTGTCACTTAACTGGCTATGTCAATGTATCAAGCCTGGCTAACTCGAATGTGTAAAAATCTGTTAACCAGTTTACTGTGTAATGTAATTTAATCCTGACTTGTGCTCAGGACTAACTTTAACCTGTGGAACTTGTTTAACTTGCTTACTTATGTAATCTCTGTAAATAATCTGTTTGTAATATGTAATGCTGGTATTATGTAATGCTGTATCTGCTTACCCTTGGAGCTTTTCTCCCCGGGCCTCCGCTGAAAATGGACATGCATCCAGTCAGACTATCCCGGTCAACAAATGAAAAATAAAAATAAAAAAATAAATAAATAAATAAAAATGAAGAGGTAGGACCTCTTTGTAATCTGTTCAAGTGGAAGAATTATGAGTAGCTTGGCTACTTGTATGCTAAATTAGTCGAAAACCATAGTATCCGTTCTGACGTACAGTACTAAGTGGTGTTAGTTGTGCTTAGTAATTATAATATAGTATCATATATATGGGTAACATTTTCAACCATATTCCACTCCCATGTCTCAGAGAGAAAGCCCTGACTGTACCTTATCCAACTTTTCTTTGATTAATGAACCCAGGCTGTGGAAGAGCTGGCAGGCTAGCCCATCCCAGGGAGAACATTTGGTTAAATCTTACCATTTGAGCTCCACCTGATGGATAACAAGAGTGCTGGTGTTAATGCACAAAGCAGGTGCAGCTTGCGAAGGCATGTGTTACTGAAGTCTAGGGTAGGGCTAAGCAGTACAATTATTCCTTATCTTTGGAAATGATATTGAAGTATGGAATTGTGCCTGCCAAGACAACAGGAGAGGAATGGATGAAAGAATCATTTGCAGAAAAGTTTAGCATAGCAGCAAGGATAATGCTGCACCAGAGGCTAACCTGACTTTTCACTGCCCAGTTGTGGAAGAAAGCTCTCATTTCTCAGGATTCTCCCCTGACCAGAGGCAGCTCTAGCCATGTAGGGCAAGCATGCCCTTCAAAGAGGGTGGAGGGTTCCTAGGACATTCCACTAACCACAGTGTTTTGCAGCCAAAAATGCATCTTTTTTTTCAAGATCCTGAATTATGAGGTGTAACAAACTTTGAAATAAGTGGCTTATTACTGAAATTAGAGACCGCTCTTTGGGTGGTTATTTCCTATTAGGTCATTCTCCAGATTATGCAATATATGAGCAAAAATCTTAAATAGGATTTTCTTGTAGTATGAGCCATGGCTTAACAGACTCTCATTTAATTGTCATTGTAAGTGGCACGTCAGGCTACAGAGAAACAATATGCAAAGCTTACTGTAGCTAGCTACTAATCCTGCTTATCCCTTTCATGTTTATCCTGTAGCCTTCAGTGTCCTGTTCAGAAATGCTAGAAGTAATTTACATGTTACCGGCTATTAAATGAAATGCACTTTTACAACCACTCTTCCTGTGACACTTCCAGAATGATTATGCACTCTTGTCATTATTTTCTTATCTTTGGAGCTGAAGGTTGATATATTATTGTGTCTGGTAACTCACATTAGCTAATTTAAAACATATTTGGTCAAGAAATGTTCAGCTTTTACCACAAATGTCCTGCATGTACATATGTGAGAGTGAGTTTGTTTTGTACTGCATAACTTTAAGCTCATTTTTGAATTGACGTGTACAAACTGTATGTCTTTTTGTGGTATTTGAAACAAAAATACAGGATGTCCCTAAATTATGAAAGCATGCAGTGCACTAGTTTAATGCTGGGCTTTCTCCTTACGAGTACATATTGATACTTGTTCTGTGGTGATCCATTCTGTACCAGCTGACTGCTACCAGCACACCAAGGACATGGTGATGTACTGTGGCCTTCCCATCAGCATGGTACTCCTTATTGTGTTGAGCAATTTGAGTTGAGAAGTGTCATTATTCCTAAGTATGTATTTTAGAGGTAGTGAGTTGACCCTGTACAAGACTTTTTCCAGTCTTGACCCAGATATCCCATTAGAAGTGCTCATGCTATGTATTAGTTGATGTTCTTCGTATTTCACTTTTGCAGTCATCACCTGTGGGTTATCCCTGCTGTGGTAGCCCTCGGCCGTCCCGAATACCAGAGTCAAGGTTTTTCTGCATCGGATGCTGTCGCTTTCGCTGACATCAAGGCGTCAGTGCTATAAAGCAAGAAAGCCGACGCCATTACATCGGTCTTTCTTGCCGTGGAGCCCATAGCACAAGCAGTTCACAAGTGTGCTGGTTAGTCACTATCAGAGTTTGAATTACAGCTGAAAACGTCTAAAGCTATGTACCCTGTTGGGGAGCCTTTTTTCTTGCACTAATCGATGTCCGAAAAAGTTAACCGTTGTCTCGCCTGTGGAAAACAGATCCCACACCGAGACTTCCATTCATACTGCGTCACTTGTTTAGGCCCAGACCACGACGTCCCCCTTTGCTGGTTCTATGCCCTCTTTAACGCGAGAACCATTCGTCGTAGAGCTTTTATTGTAGGCAGGTATTTTTGCCTTCAGTCTTCGCATTCCAAAATGGTGTCAGTCAACAAACCGTGGACATACCTAAAAAATGTAGAGCTAAATATAGAGGCAGACCACACAAGGCTAAGCCTTCCGATGACGCTAACCCTAAGCAGGTCGTCAGTTCTCCAGAATTCAGTGAGAAGCTTTCACAGCCCCTGATGCCTGATATGATATCTATGCAGGCCTCTACCGAGACCCTTTCGAAGTCCAGTATGCTGTAGAAATCTTCTTCATCTTCCAAGCCTTTGATTGTCTCTGCCTTTATTGGGTCCGGAGCCATGATGCAGGTACCGGCTTTCGAGGAGGCCTTTTGCACTACCGATTCTAGACAAACAACAACGTCTTCTCATCCGACTACAGTTTCTCTGAGACTGCTGGATACTCTTAGGCCTAGAAGCCAGGCCACTCCTAGAAAATCTACCTCTAGCCACCATCTTACTCCTGCTCCACCACCCTAAGCCCAAATGCTTAAAATGGCAGAGGATCTTATCTCCCTTATCAGGGGTAGTCAGGCCACAACTTCTAAAAGGAAAAGACACCCTTCCCCTGAAATAATGACAAAACAGGATTCTGAGGAATCTGATTATTCAGATTTTGAAGAGGAATCACAACCTCTGACTGCTTATGAGAATTCAGATGCAGAAGAATCTATCCCTTCTGCCTCCCCACCAGAAGACCTTTCCTTTGGGGAAACCCTTCACACTCTCAGGGAACATTTCCACTGGGAATCTCAGGACTTCCCCCAGTCTAAGAAAAGAGTAAGAGAGTTTCTAGGTCTGCCCCAGCACAGACCCCTAGCCATCCCCCTATCTTAGAAGTGGTGGATGATGATTTCCATGAATCCAGCTTAGCCCCTGCTGCCCTTCCACCTGCTCCCAGTAAACCTGACAGGTATTACAGAGTACCAGATTCTCACAAATACCTGTACAGAAATCCTGCTGCAGACCCGGTCATTACACAGGGACCTAAAGGAGCTAAGGCTAGTTCTGCAAAGAATCCTATTCCTTCTGACAAGGATTCCAGAGCTCTGGACAGATGGGGTAAAAAAGTATACACCTCTGCAACTTTAGCTATCGGAGCACTCATCTGTCAGTTCCATATGTTAAAATATCAACAACGCACTTTGAAACTATTAAAGCAAAAGATTTCAACCTTTCCTGACTGTGCCAATTCGAAGGAGTTAGCAGATTTACTGCACTACACTTATCAAGTGGCCAAACACTCATTACAATGTGGATATGACGCCCTAGAAGCCTGAAGCAGGGCAGCAGTGTCAGGGTCTGTCATTAGGAGACATGCATGGTTGAAGGAACAACCTCTCCCTGATCATGTCAAGTCTAAATTAATAGATGCATCCTTGGATAAGGACTGCTTGTTTGGAGTAAAAGCAGAAGAGGTGCTTAAAAAGATGGAAGACAAAGCAAAATCTATGCAAACAGTAAAATATTTTTTTCAGGTTCAACCTCCTAGGTTCAGCAGGAATTTTCCCCTCTAAGCATTGGTCTTTTCCTGCACCTAGCAGACAGGGGCAAGGTAAGCCCCACAGGGACAGACCATCCAGGCCACTATCCCAGGGACAACAGAGAACCAAACAGTGGACCACCTCTGCCCCAAAGGCAGGGAGTTCTAAGCCATCCTTCTATGGCAGAAACTCACAATGACTCCCCCTCTCCCCTCTGCCCTCCTTTCACTCACCAAAAGCTAGGTGGAAGGCTCTCCCTCTGCAAAGAAAACTGGTTTTCAGTACAAAAGGACCAATGGGTCTTAAAGATCATTTTTCAGGGATACAAATTCTCTTTCAACGAACTCAAAGTTCCAAGAGGGTACCCAGACTTACCTCCAAATCAGTGGGCAGAGGTATTGAAACAAGTCCAAACTTATATTCCAGGGAGCATTAGAACCTGTTCCCCCAGATCAAACAGGCAAAGGCTTTTATTCCAGACTATTCCCTGTTCCCTGAAAAGAGGGCACTTGGCACCCCATCCTGATCTATCCATTCTGAATACCTCCCCGGTGGTCCCCAAATTCAAAATGCTAACTTTGCAGAAACAGCTGCCTATGCTGACAAAAAATGCCTGGTTAGCAATCCTAGACCTAAAGGATGCCTACCTCCACATTCCCATAAGGGAATCCTACAGGAAATGCCTGCGCTTCAGGACAGGCTGACAGCACTTTCAGTTCTTTGCGCTACCCTTTGGCTTATGTACTGCTCCCAGGGTATTCACCAAATGCTTTGCCCCGGCCATAGCATTTTGCAGATGGAGAAATATACAGATTTACCCTTATCTGGACGACTCCCTCATTCAGGCAGAGTGCTAAGAAATGCTGCTCCAGGACATCCTCTTTGTCAGAAACCTCCTAACTTACTTGAGGTTCACCATCAACAAGAAGAAATCAAAGCAACCACCCTCCAGGAAGATCATTTTCTTGGGAGCACTATTGGACACAGCATCCCAAATGGCCCTTCTATTCCCAGAAAAGCAGAGCTTCCTGCCGCTCTGTTTTTCCCAGCTGGCTTCCAGAAGTCACCTCACTGCGAGGAAGTTCCTGCAAGCCTTGGGGTACATGGCATCTTGCATCCTTCTAATTCTGGCCAGGCTTCCCATGAGAAAACTTCAGTGGTATATGAAGAACCTTTGGTGTCAGCACTATCAACCTCTAGAGATCTCTCTCCCTCTGATCCCATGTATAAGGGCCGAGTTTCTCTGGTGGGCAGGGGCCTGTGCCAAGAACAAGGGTCTTCTCTTCACCCTTCCCCTACCAGGCAGACCATTACCACCGACGCCTCAGACATTGCTTGGGGTGCTCACCTAGAAGTCAAGTGGACCCAAGGTCTTTGGGATGCCTAGCACCTTCCCTTACACATCAGTCAGAAGGAAATGATGGCAGTACAAAAGGCTCTGACATCCTTCAAACCCCATCTCAAGCCAGGGGTTCTCTGTATCAAAACAGACAGCACCACAGTAATGTGGTACATCAACAAACAGGGAGGGACCCAGTCGTACCCTCTGTGCAGGCTAGCCATGAACCTCTAGCTGACAGCCTCTTCCATAGGGACTACACCTAATAGCCCAATACCTACCAGGGATCAACAACACTTTGGCAATCCACCTAAGCAGGAACTTACTGGACCCCCATGAATGGCAGCTACACAGATAAATATTTCTATGGATCATTCAGGAGTGGTGGACATCAGAGGTGGATCTCTTTGCTTCACATCTCAACCATCAGCTGAAAAAATTCTGTACCAGGGAGTATCACCAACTAGGGTGGAAGGGTGGATGCCTTGATCCCTTCCCCTGGAACACCATCTTTGTGTATGCAGTCCCTCCTCTGCCACTTATTCCCAAGGTACTGATAAAAATAAGGGAGGAAAGACAAAAGGCCATCCTCATTGCTCCAGATTGGCCCAGACAACATTGGTACCCCTTACTGTGCAGCCTGACACTACAGCCTCCCAGGCAGCTTCCCCTGATCCCAGACCTTCTGATTTGGGTGGGGGGTGCTACCCCCAGACTTGCAGACTCTGAAATTATCAGCATGGCTAATACTCTAAAGGCAAACAAGGGGTCCCAGTTGAGCAAACACGTCCTAGATGTTATCACAGAGGCCAGAAGTCCCAGCACCAGAAAATCTTACGCTGGAAAATGGAAAAAATTCTGCTCCTGGAGCCAGTCCAGAGGGGCCAGTACCTCACAACCTCCCATCCCTCTTATCCTGGACTACCTAGCAGAGCTACTTAATAGTGGCCTCTCCGTCTCTTCCATTAAAATCCATGCCTCAGCCATTTCTGCTCATTTTGGCACAGATCAGCCCCTGTTCTCCCATCCTTTGATCAAACAATTCCTCAGAGGGGGCTTCTAATATCAGACCTCCCAGAAGGCCATCCATACCAGCCTGGGACCTGAATTTAGTTTTGGAAAATCTAACCTTACCACCCTTTGAACCTGCTGCTTCAGCAGAACTAAGATTCCTCTCCTGGAAGACTGTTTTTCTCCTAGCTATCACCTCAGCCAGAAGGGTTTCAGAACTTCAGGCACTGATGGTCATTGAGCCCTTCATGATTTTCCATGCAGACAGGGTTTCCCTGAGGACTAACCCCTCCTTTATGCCCAAGGTGGTATCTAATGTGGCTCTCAACCAGGCCATACATCTACCCACCTTCTTTCCTAAACCTCAAAAAAAGGGGGAAAGAATTTTGCACTCGCTAGACATGCACAGGCAGCTCAGATACTGTCTGGACTGTACTAAACCCTTCCGGAAAACAGACCAACTACTTGTCAGCTTTCCCCTCGGGGCAGAAGGGAACCCCATTTCCAAGCAAACCATTTCCAAATGGATATCACACTGTATCCATTTCTGCTACAGATTACATGGGACCCCCCCCCCCCACCTGAATCTATTCAAACCCATTCCACTAGGGCAGCCTCCACTTCCACAGCATTCCTCAGAGGAGTTCCCACCAGGGACATCCTGAAAGCTGCCACCTGGGCATCTGTCCATACCTTTACCAAGCATTACCACCTACCTTTATTTTCTAAGGCTAGGGCAGGGTTTGCCTTTGCAGTTCTGCAGGGCTTGCTGACCTAGGCCTAGGTTTCTTATTAATCCTACCACCCCTCTCCTCAGCTTTGGGAATCCTCCCACAGATGATGACTGCAACAGTGAAACACGAGGAACATAGCACAGTTGTGTACACTTACATTAATGTAGATGTTCGAGTGTATTCACTGTTGCAGTCCTGGATTCCATCCCTCTTTCCCGCTTATTTCTTCTTTCTTTAGGGAGACATAAGCTTCTCTAGGTGGCTTTTGGCCAGCAGGACTTCTTTACCATATTACTTGGGCTTCTGACTGGTTAAGGCAAGAGAAACTGACGTAGTGGCATTTGGCTGCCTTGCTTTATAGCACTGACGCCCTGACGTCAGTCACCAAGCGACAGCAGCCGATGCAGAAAAACCTTGACTCTGGTATTCAGGCCGGCCGAGGGCTACCACAGCAGGGATAGCCCACAGGTGATGACTGCAACAGTGAATACACGCTAACATTTACATTTATGGTAAGTGTACTGTACTTTCTCTCACTGTCAGTTCCTTTGTTTGTGGGCACTTAAAACACATATTTTTGTTGTAAATTTTAAATGTAAGTTCCTTTGGCAGAAAGGAATGTTATAGGCAAATCCGTAGCTGAAATCATCTTTAAAACTAATGAATATTTTTGTCTGTCATTAATGCCTGTGACACTGGCAGTGCCTCATCTCCAAGTGTCCCACCTGAAATAATGGAAAGTTGCCTCTTGATTTTTCCACTCCCGAAATAAATTAATTTGTATTTCACTCTCACTATGTTACACGCACACACACGCACTCTCTCACACGCACTCTCTCACACACACACACACACACACACTTTTCAACTAGAGCTCCAGAGACCATGTATATCCTGGAGCCAACCCATTTACTTGGGACCAAAAGCAAATTGAAATCACTCTAAAGCAGTTAATTACTTCATGGGTTCATTGTGGCTCTTTGGACATTTCAGCAAATCACCATAATGTGACTGCTTCCGTACATCTGGCCTAAAATTGTCACTTTTTTCGGACCTCTCCCTCTTGAGCTGTGATGAATCCATAAGATTAATTGCACAGCTGCTTCTTGGAATCACTTTGCAGATGGTCAGGGCTGGTGTTAGCATTTTGGGGGCCCCCAGCAAATGTTAAGTTGGGGGCCCTCTCGGCACTTCCTGTCTTAAGTATCACCCTGTCACTGCCACCCCTCTTAAGCAACCTTTTAGTTCATACTGCAAACTTTTACGTGTAGTACATACAGAATGACCTGTAGCTACGATATTATTACATTACAAAATGCCTATGTACCACACAAAGGGGCATTTACAGTTGCTGGCATTTAGTTGCAACAGTGATACATTACAACAACTCTATGTATAGGTCTGTACATTTGGTGAAATGGAGCCTTAGGCCTACTGTTATACAGTCTGGGGGCGGGGGGCACACCATTTTTAGAAGATTTTTAGAAGGTGCAAAGGCTCTTGCCACCCCCATAGTGCCTTTTTTAGGCAAGGCTCAAATTCTAAACCTACCACCCTAGAACACAAAAAAGTAAAAAAACTAAGGGTAATGCTGCTCAATGCCAGAAGTCTCAATCTCAAGATGCACGCACTCGAGGCCCTTCTCAGTATGGAGAACATCGATGTCTGTGCTGTGACAGAAACCTGGTTCAAGGCTCCTGAGAGCACCCCAGCACTAGCAGGTTTCACCTCATATCATGCGTTCCGGCCCCAAAATCCGGACAACACCAAGAAAGGAGGGGGGTGTCCATATTCATAAAGGACACCCACACCTCAAGGTTGGTGGCAACGCACGATGCATCGGAGACCATCCAGGTGCAATTAACCATAGGCAAGACTGCTCTGCAATTTGTAGCATGTTACAGGCCACCCTCTCAAACTCAGGAACCTCACATGGCCTTCCTGAAAACAATGGAGCGGATAAATGTATCTCCAAACACCATCATACTAGGTGACTTCAACTACCCTAATATAGACTGGGAACACTACTCAAGCCCAAACACTCTAGCCCAAAGGTTCCTGGAGTTCATAAACTCAAATGCCATGGAACAACTAGTCACCATCCCCACAAGAGGAGAAAACATACTTGATCTCATCATCACGAACATGGGATCACAATGTTCAACACTGGAAGTATACCCCTCACTGGTGAGATCAGATCATAAACTAATCTCGCTGGAGGTCCTCATCCGCCCCCCACCTGAAATAAAAAAGACCACAGTGAAAAACTTCTCAAAAGCCGACTTCACACTTCTAAAAACTAGTGTGGTCTCCTTTAAGGCCCCTGAGCCAGTGGTAAACATTACTCAAACCGCTGAATCACTTACAAATGCCTTCTACCAGCACCTACAGGACTGCATGGATCAGGCAATCCCAAACAAAACTAAGACTCTTTGTACCAAAGGCAAGCGTCCAGTCTGGTGGACCCCAGCCATAAACAAGCTCTACAACAAAAGGAGGAAGCTACTACAAGATAGAGCAAAATCCTTGAAAGGTAAGACACCTTTGATCATTATAAGTAAAAACTAAGAGCTCTCATAAAATCATCCAAGGCAAATTTTGAGAGAAAAATCGCCAAGGACTCAAAAGACAATCATAAGGCCTTCTTTAGCTATGTTAGAAACCTAGGAGGAAACTCCCAGATATGCTCAGAATTAGTTCAAAATGATGTGAAGATTACTGAACCTACACACATTGCCAACATACTGGCTGACAGGTTCAGTGCAAACTTCTCCCCCTCCCCAAAGGAGAGATATCTATACCAGAGGATTGTAGCCCCCAAACATCTCCAACGCCCAGGTGAGAACTGCTCTCTCCAAAGCAAAAACACAGCATCCATGGGACCGGATGGTGTCCCGGCTGTGTGCTCCACGAACTCAATGAGGAATTAAACCCACAGTTAGGACAGCTGTTTAATCTTAGCCTCACCTCAGGATACGACCCAAGGAGTGGCGACGGCGACTGTGGTCCCACTTCACAAGGCGGTGCTTCCACCGACCCTGGAAATTACCGTCCCATTAGCTTGACAAGCCTTATCTGCAAAGCCATGGAGAGGATCATAATGGAACTCATAAATAAAGACATAGAGAACTTGCAGACTTTGGATCCAACCCAGTTTGGCTTTGTCAAAGGCAGATCATGCCTTTTAAACTTGGTTGACTTTTTGAGACAGTCACCAAGGCCATTGATGAGGGAAAGGCAGTCCATACAGCCTACCTTGACCTGGCAAAGGCCTTCGACACAATACCCCACTCAGGTATCATCGAAAAACTCATCAGCTTGAATGTAAACCCATACATCACAAGATGGGTTGCAAACTGGCTAAGTGACAGAACCCACAGGGTCAGAGTTGCTGGAGCCATGTCAGACTCAAAGCCTGTCACAAGTGGTGTCCCACAGGGCTCAGTCCTGGGTCCACTCTTGTTCGGCATCTACTTTTCTGAAGTACAAGCAAACACAGGAGGGTTATGGCTGGCAAAGTTTGCAGATGACTGCAAACTGGGCGCCATAGTCGAAAACACATCTGACACAGATATCCTTCAGAAGGGCCTCACAGAAGTGGATAACTGGTGCCAGACCCATGGCCTAAAGTTAAATGCCAAGAAATGCATAGTCATACCCTTCGGGAAAAACAAGGTTACCCCTAGCTACCATATAGGTGGCAATCCACTGAGCACAGAAGAAGTAATCCGGGATCTGGGGACCCAGGTTGACAGTAGCCTTTCGTTTGACACTCATGTTGCTAAAGTGGTTAGGAAAACCTTCTACATTGCCCACCTGATCATGAAGGGATTCACATCTAGATCAAGGGAGGTCATCGTCCCCCTGTACTCATCACTCATTAGACCTATGATTGAGTACAATGCCCCATTCGGAATGTATCTGACCCGACACCTGCAGCAGCTGGAAAGGCCCCAAAAGTTCCTCACCAAAAGGATAAAGGGTCTCAAAAATATGTCTTATGCTGCCCGACTGAAAGAACTCCAGCTCTATTCAGTCTCATACCGCTTGCTCAGAGGTGACCTGTGCCTGACATATAAGGCCATGTCAAACCCTGATTTGATGAATATGCTTCACCTCAAAAATCTAGATCCCTCAGAACCACAAGGGCGGAGACTTAAACCTTGACACGGTTATTAATAGAACGTGCTGGAGGGACAGATTCATCACCCAGAGACTCCCTATGCTGTGGAACAAAATCCCGGTACATGTGAGACAGAGCACCTCGCTGGCCTTGTTCAAGAGGAATCTTGACCAATGGATGGGGGATCGCAGATATACCCCAGGGATTACTTCAGTGTCACTGCTTGACAGAGGCACAGCAAAATAATAGGCATAGTTTTATTCAAACTAAAGGGGTGGCGAAAGCCAAATAACTATGGGCTAGGCTTATAAATGCCCTTGGGCAGATAGCCTAGTATGAACTTATGAACCTATGACTGTTCTGTGATATATTTTATGCCATACCTTTGAAAATGAAATCTAATGTTCTGTATATTTTTGATCTTTTGGTATTGTGGAGCTTTTCTCCCCGGGCCTTCACTGAAAATGGATTTCTGACCCAGTCGGACTTTCCCAGTTAACAATTGTCAAATAAATACATAACATTACTTGTTATCTTCATTTTCCTGATACCCAATATAGTAATGTGCATGTACTGGCATTATCTGGTGAGTTCACAGATAAAAATCAGTGATGGTTTTAAACGCACACAAGCACAAGCCATAACAATACCAGTTTCATACTTATTTCAGCAAATGGCAGTACATTGTACAACAGTCGTACTGCAACATCAGATCACTGGCTGCCATTTAGCAGTCATCAAAACAGCTGCAGGGGTAAGTCACTTTTATTTGCCTTACAGAAGAGTAAATGCATACCTGTCCGCTGTCCCTGATTTCACACATTTTGCTCTGTGCATAAAAAGTTTGATTTGCTGATAAATCATTCAGGATTACAGACAATAAATCCGCACAGAGTTTTATAGTTCTTATTGTCCAAAAAATGCATGTTGATGCAAACGGTGTTATTCTATTAACTTTTTAAGTGAATTAGAGTAATATTTAAGGCCTGTTTCTGATTTTGAGCCTTTATTCTGCTATTATTTATGGCACTGGCTGAATTCTGAAGCAAAGAATTTGAGAGTTATAGCATTTGGTGTTCTGCCAGTATTTATAAAACTTCCAGAAAGAGAAAACCATCCCTGAAAACTGGAAGCATCAGGTCTTCTTAAAATCCAAGGTTTACACTGAGACTGATCATTCTGGGCTGTTGATCTCTCTAATGCTTTCCTTGCCCATGTTCATCATTGGCTTTATCCTAATAGGGTCATAACACAGCCCTGTTCAGGTTAAAGAGCATAATAAGGAAACAAATGCATTTTTTCTCTTCATTTTTCCCCAACCAGCAACAGCTTTTGTGGGGCCCCCACTCAGTCAGGGATGATTTAGGGCCCCCCTGTAGCCACAGGTATTTCAGGTACCTAAAGTTGGCTATGTTGTTAGTTTTTTGTTGTTAGTGGAAAGAACATCCACCAGCAGGAGGGTTTAACTAAGCTAGGGGCACTATGTCAGTGGTAACATATTTAATGGAATTGTGAATCTTGTTACTTGATAAAACACTGTTAGTATAACAAGAGATATGTTGTCGCCTCCCAGCAAGAGGTTCTCCGGTTTGATCCTTTGCTTGGGTGCCTTCTGTGAGGGGAATGCATGTCCTCCCTATGGTCGCATGGGTTTCCTCCGGTTTCCTCCAACATCCCAAAGACATGCTGTAGGTGGATTGACCACTCCAAATTGGCCCTAGGCGTATGTGTGTGTGCCTTCCGTGGAAGGTTGGGCACTGGGCTGGCAACTCGACACCGTAAAACTCTACTGCCAGTCATGAGCGGACAGGTGATCCGCTGTGGTGATCCCTAGCCGGGAAAAGCCAAAAGAAGAAGTATAACCAGAGATATCTTTGAATTTTAAGAGATATAAATAAGAGTTATTACCCAGCTGGTTTATTAATATACAAGAGTGTTGTGATACCATTTGGTGGTTTGACAAACATGTTACAAAATGTCAAGATAAGATAACTTGCTGTGGTTGCCCCCCCCCGGAATAGGGGGGCCCCCAGCAACCGTACGGTTCGCTGGTGCCTAAAGCCGGCTATGCCAATGTTCAGTTTCAGTTTTTTGTTTTCACATAACTTCTTTGAAGTACAGTCGTAAGAGAGATGTTCTGAAATTAAGAGCTGAAAATAAGGAGAACTGTGAAGAGGCATTTTTACTGTAGAACACCCTTCACAAATGTGGCATTTTATCTTATATTAAATGTCACCTTATGAATGCCATAATCAAATCAAGTACTTTTCTGTACCCTGATTGAAGGATATTCCTTAATTTTCCAATAACTTTTTTGTAGTTGTAAGGTAGCCTTGTAAAAAGTGCTATGTAACTTTGAGACAAATCTTGTAAAGACTTTTGAAATTAGGGTGGACTGATTTTCTTTGGTTTTCTTGGACTTTTAACTTCAGTTTTGTTGCCACATCTTTAAACCATCTCATGAGTGTGAGAACTATTGATTTTCAGATGCAGAACAAATGTTTTTACTTTATTTGGATTTTTCATTGAGACATTTTTCAGTTGTCTTCCTTACCACATGCAGGCATTTCACTGTATATGTTAATGATGAAGTTTACCAAAGTGGGTGGCACAGTGGTGCATTTGTTACTGCCTCACCATGTTTGGTACTCCTACAACTTTCTCACCTGGATGCCTTTTCTGAAGTTTACATGTATTCCGTGTATCCATAAGAGTTTGAGCCAGTTGTTGTGGTTTCCTCCTAGTAACCATCTGAATGGTCAAGACACCATGTGCCCCTAATGTGGAGACTGAATGGCCAAAAATTCAGTCTTGGATGGACCAAGTCCAAGACTGCCATTTCTCAAAATATTCCCTTTTCTCTGAGATGTGGTGATCACAAATTTGTTATGTCTAACTTTGAGGAGTGGTGCAAAAAAACAAGATTAAAGGAGGTGTGATGTCCGATAGTTATTCTCCTGCATTTTTTTATTTTTGTGTCAGCACTTAGCATTTCAAATGCTGAAACTTCAATTAGGGTGCTTTTCCTGTCACATCCCAAAGGCATATTATGCTGTAGGCGAATTGATAATCCTGTAAATGTTGTGTAGGTATACATTTCCTGTTTTGGGCTACATCTATATGAGCTTCACCCATGGAAGGGCCCCTGTTGAAAGTTCAAGAATTATCTGTAGTCCTTGGAACAGCAAAAAATGTAAGTGCAGACAGGAAAATATATACCAGTTGTGAGACTGAAGCAACTTGGAGAGTATTTCCTCTATAACTAGTAAGGATGCAAGGGGTCGGGGGGGGGAGGTAATGCTGGCCATACAGAAATGCCCACAAAAAATATATAAAAAAATATAATTTAAGTTGAATTGCGGTTTAATTTCCACAGTACAGGATATGTGTTGTTGGACCTCCCACTGTTAATTTATAGCATCCACTGAGAGCTGAAAAAGGCTTTGGGTGTCGCACAGCCCTGAATTCTATCAACCAATTGGGAGAGTAAATGATTGTATGACTGTACCAAAGTTTTAATGTGAAAACTATAAGCCAGTAGTTAGCATTGCGCTGGTATCCTATATGCAAGCTCTCTTAGTTCCAGAGTACTTTATAGATACACATTTTGAATGTACTTTTACACCATAATGAAATATTTTAGAGACTTCTGGAGTATGTCTGGCTAGCAGGATCCATCTTTCAAGATGCACTTTGATAACAAAGTACTAGTATAATTTTTCACTGGAGCAACGTCATTCTGTGCTATTGCCAGTGTTCCTTTGCCGGAGTACGTGTTTATTCATGCACTTTGGTATCTCCCTTTTGTAACCAGAAACTGAAACAAAATAAGCAGTGGCGCTGGTTTTACTGCTTTGGGTTATCTCAGGATGTCAGAAGGTGGTAGTAATTTAACTTTTATTTACTCTTTGATTGCCTCAGTCAAACCTTGCACTTTTCCTCATCACCTAAAAGAGATTAAAAAAGATATTTGGAAGACCAGGTGAGAGTTTGGAAAATGTGAAGAACAAAAAACACCATAAACTGAAAGAACAAATGGATATTTTTCACAGTTTTATGGTCACAAGCCTTCACCACCCTTTTCACCCCTTTTTTTCTCTATTTGTCCTTGTATTTAGGTCAGTAGATGTGTACATGTGCTGTGTATGCATCTTAGATACACAGATGTGTACACGCAATCACTATACAGTATGTACACACACAAAGTCAGGAGACTATACAATATTCGCTTCAAGAAAAACCTTAAGGCATACGTAATAAAGCAGAATGGATGGAAGGATGTGCTTCACAGATATTGGGTCAGCCTAAAGAGATGTGTGTAGTCATGCAGAATAGCACCACCTCTTTATTTATGTGCTACTGGGATTTCATTTGCTGATCTTTGCAGAAAAAGTGGTTAATCCAGTTTCATCTTCTAATATGCTTTCAACCTGAAAAGAATACACCCCAGCTAATTTAAGTGTCAGCTGTTTATCAAATCTGCATTGTGTTGTACACATTTTACCCTGTCTGTTAAATGTAGTTTACACAGCAAAATGTCATTATGAATACTTATCTTGTATAAATATCTGATGTTCTCTCTTCCATCCGACTCAGCATATGGGAATGTCAGGGTTCCGGCAATGCTAACATTTTTAGACTCTCCGATCTAGGGCTTGGGCTCATCTCCTCTACCCATCATTCTCTTGCATTCAGAGTACCTCAGATCTCATTTGCCACTTGTAGGCTCTCACACAGTCTGTGGGCTCAACGTTGGAACAGTTTTGTCTGATAAGTCTTCTCACTGATTGTTCGGATTTTTGACATCCTTGGATGTCTTTGGTATATCACTAATTGTAGATTGCGGTTAGTGTATTTTAATATTACCTTTTATCTCTAACTTCCTGCCCTTTTTTTCCACCTGCCTTCTTGATTAAAAAAAAATTCCTTTTGTGTGTGTGTGTGTGTGTGTGTGTGTGTGTGTGTGTGTGTGTGTGTGTGTGTGTGTGTGTAGCATAATTAGTAGTCTTGATGCTTAAGGTCCAGGATTTTTGCAGTGTTACTATCGATAGTTTGTTTCTGTGTATTATATATTACTGTGTGTACTGTTGCCATGAGTGTCAAGGCTTTCTGGGTTCAAAAAAGTGCACTACTTGCAGGCACAAAGTACCCCTTAAGGATCCCTAGTCCCTTTGTGTTTATTGTCTGGAAGTGGTTCAGTTGGATATTGAATGTGGTTTGTGTTCCTTTGTGGAAAGGGGCCTTGTAGGTATGTGTAATAAGTTGGTGTTGAAGGGTCTTCTCCCTGCAACAGTGGGAAAAAACAACCCCTACTGGTTTGGCTTCAGCTTTCTGTTCTGTAAAGAAGCCTGAGGAGAATTCCAGTCTGTCCAAGAAAAGGCAAAGAGAATCAATGAGACACCAGATGGAAAAGGTCCATTAGGCCTGGCTTCTAACAAATCCAGATGAGGGTCATCTTAGCACCCCCTTCCCAACAGGGGTGCAGGATCCGATACCTACAGTCCCTATGTCTGGTGCCTCCTTCTCCATTCCAGCTTTCAGATCTGCTGACTATGGAGCCAAGTGTTCTTCACAGGGTGTCCTCCTCTGAGCTAAACGCTTAGTGAGCTTTGACTCGCACACGACTCCTTTACCTGTTGGACGTGGACAGCATCTGACTTCAAGGGTTGTCAGACCCGAGAGTCCCAAACAGATATTCAGGGACTGGTGTCAACTCCATGTCTGTTGGAGCCATCCTTTCCCTGAGTGTTTGGCTTTGGACAGTTTGGATCCATTATCTGCCTTGCCAAAGAGTTGAGTAGGATCAAATGAGGTTTCTCTTTCAAGTTCTTCGGATACCAAGGGTTCCTTATTGGCACAAATGTTGACTTCAGCCTTTGAGGCTTTTGAAGGGGTACTGTCTAGGTAAATAGAAGTTGTCTCTTGCGTGGTTCCATCCTGATTACCACGGAGTTCTGCAGTCTGTCCTTTCCATCATTCCATCAGACAGAGACAGCCAAGCCCCCCCTTAACTCTGAGAACACTTGCCAGGCAAGTTCCCGTAATGCTTCTGAGCTGTCTCTGGAGCCTCCCACCAGAGAGGTGCATAAGAAGCAGTCTTGTTAAAAAAAGACGTTTGGATTCCCTTCATGATTTTCTTTCTGGAAGATGCATATGTCAGGTCCCCCCCCGGAAGACATTTTGTTCAGAGACATCCTTGAATTGATGAAACAGCGACAGGGTTGGTCCACCAACACTCCCTTCCAGGAAGAGTCTGTATTCCTTGACCCACCTATTTCCTGAGTGGTTCCTCCAACTGACAAGCTCATTGACCTGGTCTCTGCGTAGGCATGGGTGGAACTGGATGTGGTGGAGCCTATACTATGTAAGCCAGACAAAATTTGTTATTTTAGGAATACACCTCACTGGTGCAAGGGTCCTGACATAAATGCCCTTGTGGTCATGGCAGCCATAAAAAAATGAGTTGTCTGAGGAGAGCTCTTTTTTATCCATCGCCCTAACAGGGAGAGGGAGCCCAGGGTGTTGGACAGATCTGGAAAGCAGACTTATATTTCAATGACATTTGCGATGTCCATCTATTCCAGTGTTGCAGTATTCTACATATGGGTTTACTCTTTTCCTCTCCAGTTCGGCCAGGTTTCCAAAGAGTTTCAGTCCCTCTAGGTGCATCGGACATCAGAAATGGCAGCAGGTACATGGACCATAAAAGTAATGTCTACACGCACCAGCCCCCAGAACTTTTCAGCCGCCAGTCCTACGCCAGGTGCTCCTCCTCCTCGCGGACGTCGTTGAGGATCCTTTCAGTCTTACTGTTAATTCTTATAGTCTGTTAATGTCATCTGGAAAAGGCAAGTGTAAGTGTGGTCGGCATATTTCCCACAAAGACACCCACGATCAGTATCTTTTTGTTTATGTAGGCAACACGACCACGAGAATTGTGCGATTTGCAAAGAATTTGTCCTTAAGACCTTACAACGCCGTTTACAGGTTTTGCACTTGTACTGAGAGAATCAAAGTTTAAAACAGCATTAGAGATCGAGGCCGTGGCCGACACCCGGTCTCAACCACCTAAGAAGAGGTCCAAGACCTTGCGACCTACTATTTCTGCTGCACCTCTTTAGACGTTCCTCAGTCTGTGGCCGACGTCGGCCTGGTCAAAGATTCGGCTGCCGCTGGTGTGGATAAAATGGGTACCTCAAAGGAAGCCGCACAATCTCGAGCGGACAGCACGTCCATAGAGACTAACGCCGTGTGGAACCAGCGTTCACTCTGGATTCTTCGGATTCCACTACCGCCATCCCTATGTCTGACCCGAGGCCTTCTCCCAGTCGGACACCTGTGAGGTCTCTAAAGAAAAAACAGAGAACAAAGCATGCATCTCCTGTCTCTGAAAGCATGCCCGATTGGCAGGCCTTCAGTCAGAGTTTGTTTAATGCCTTCATGGCCCTTAGGCCTGTTGCCTTAGAAACCCCTGGCAATGCTCCTCCCTTCCCAAGTCCTAGACCTCTCATTCCTGAAAGGAGGTTTGAACAACTACAGGAGGAGGAGGAACTGTCTGATTCCTCAGAGGATTCCCTCTCTTACTCCTCTCATATCCAGAGGAAGGCTCTTTGGAACCTGACTCCCCTGTAGCAGACTTAACCTTTGGGGAAACTATCAATAAAATGAAACGCCACTTTAAGTGGGAATGTTCGGATATGACTGAAGTACAAAAGAGGTCTACGACCTGATATAAATGGACTCATCCAGTCCTTCTGCCATCCCTCCTATTCAGCCAGCCTTCCTGGATGCTTTTGCTTCTGCTTCCGTCAACTCAGACTCCCAACCCGTAGCCCCACGGAGAGCAGATAGACTCTACAAAGTCCCTGAGACAGAAACATTTTTAATTAAGTGCCCTCCAGCTGATCCAGCCGCTATCTCCATCGCTGCTGATAAGACTTCTAAGCTTCTTCCTGCCACTACCATCCTCCCAGCTGACAAGGATAGCAAATCCATGGAGAGGTTAGGAAAGAAAATGTACACCTCTGCTACCCTGTCATTCAGAGCTACTGACTACCAAACTCACATGACCAAATATTCCTTAGCTCTGCTGGACAAGACCACTAAGGAATTAGTTGACATTTCTGATTGTGCAGCCAAAGCATCCTTGACTTCCCTGCTAGCCCTCAACTCGCAGGTGAATAAACATTCATTAAGATGCAGTTGTGATGCAGCTAAAGCCTCAGCTAAGTCAGCTGCATCAGCTTCTGCATTAAGAAGATACTCATGGCTACGTCTTCAGCCTCTCCCTGGTGACTTCAAGGCCAAACTTATTGATGCACCTTTGGATCACTGTAGCAGAACTATTTAAATCCCTATAACAAAAAGGAAAAGAATTACAGGATCTAAAATACCTCCTGGTCTCGTTTATCAGGAAGGCCTGTAGACCTACAGCCCCAAGGTCTAGAAGACCGCCTAGAAGACTACCCCTTCCAGCCAAAGGCCTTCCTTTCTAGACAGGACAGGTAGTGTCTAATTGCCTGCCAAGCTTTCAACCCCCACCCCCTTCATTATCCTTTCCCCTGTCTGTTTCTGTCTCTCACTGTCTCCCTGCATGGTCTCTCATTACCTCAAACAAGTGAGTTCTGTCCATTATACAACACGGTTACTTTATGTCCTGCATCCAACACCATCAAGGCTGGGCATACCCCGGCCACCCACTAGTCAATTACCCCTCCTTCAAAGGTTCTGCAATACCCTTCTAATACAAGGCACTATAGAACCAGTACCTACAGAATCAAAAAGAAAAGAATTCTACTCCAGAATCTTTTTGGTTCCCAGAAAGGAAGGACCATGGAGGCCTATTCTAGCTGGTGCCTCAACCCCTTCTTAAAAGTTCCTACCTTCAAGATGCTAACTCTCCCTACCCTTTTCCCCTTCTGCTTCCTCAGGGATTCCTGGCAACCCTGGACATAAAGGAAGCCTATCTTCACATACCTATGAAACCCACTTTCGGGAAATACCTCAGATTTCTGGCAGGCTCATCCCATTTTCAGTTCTGTGCCTTACCCTTTGGGCTTTCTACTGCTCCCAGGGTATTTACAAAATGTATGGCTGCAGTCATCACTTACTGCAGGACAAAGGGGATTCCAATATTCCCCTATATAGACGACCTGCTAATCCAGGCAGAAGACCAGACGACTCTTCATCTTCACACCTAAACCCTTATGCTCCTCCTGCAGTCCCTAGGATTTTTATAAATTTGCCAAAATTCCATCTGAAGCCAGCACAGGACACTGTCTTCCTGGGATTCAGAATCTGGTCAGACCTTATAAAGGCCTTCCTACCACCGGAAAAGGTGGTGTCCCTGACACACCATCTATTCACTGCCCTCCTATCCTCAGTGCTGACAGCAAGACAATTTCTGAGACTTCTGTGTTGCATGGCAGCCACCATTCCCATGCTGCTCCTAGCAAAAATGCACATGAGGAAACTACAATGGTATCTACGATCAGTGTGGACTCGGCACTCCCACCCTCTATCCCCCTCTTCCCCTGTTTAAAACAGGAATTGAGATGGGTGGCTCAGTTGACCCAGAACCCAGACGACCCCTACAAACTCCCAATCCCTCCCAGAAAATGCACACAGATTCTTCAGATCTGGGATGTGGAGCAACTCTAGGGCAGAGAAAAGTGCAAGGTTTGTGGACAGACAATCACAAACTAGTCCACATAAATGTCAAAGAAGTAAGAACAATCCTCCTTGCCCTGTAAGCCTTCTTACCCTATCTAGAGTGGGTCCGTCTCAAGATATTCACGGACAACACAACAGTCCTGTGGTATCTCAACAAACAAGGAGGGATGACATCATACCTTCTATGCAAACTAGCTCTGCAGGTGTGAGAACTGGCCATCTCACAGGGAATTACCCTACAGGCAGCCTACATACCGTCCCAACACAACTCCCAGGCAGCTCTTCTAAGCAGAACCATTTCAGGCAACCACGAATGGATGCTTCAAAGAGATGTCTTCCGAAATCTGGTCCACAGGTGGGGAATAACACAAATAGACCTGTTCGTCTCCTCCATAAACAGGCAACTTCCTGGGTACTGCACCAGGGCACACAAACCCAAGGCACTGGTGACTGATGCCTTCTCGATGACCCGGAAGGGGAAATTTCTGTATGCATTTCCCCTTCTCCTTAATACAAAGCGTGCTGCTGAAAATTCAGTAGGACTCACCAGAAATCTTGCTGGTAACCTCCTTCTGGCCAAGACAGCACTGGTTCCCCCTTCTTCATTTGTCCAGGGGCAATCACCACAAGTTACCCCCCTCAGTTGACCTGCTCATACAGCACAAGGGGACACAAATACACCCACAGTGGCAATCCCTGCACCTCACCCTGTGGCTGATAGGATTCTGATCCCCTTCAGACACCTGTACAACGAGGATGTGCTCAGTGTCCTGCAAGAGGCCAGGAAACCCAACACAAGGAAATCGTATCTCTCGAAGTGGAATTGGTTTTCTATCTGGTGTCACAAAAGACAGTTGGACGTGCTGGAAAGCAATATTCCTCTAACCCTGTCTTACCTGTATGAACTAATGCAGACAGGGCTGTCATACTCCGCTCTGAAAGCACATTTGTTTGCTATCTCTGCCTGCCTCCTCTGGATCCACCCCTTGCATCCAGACACCCTGCTAAACTGTTCCTCAAAGGTGTACTACACTTAAGACCACCCAGTGTCTCCTCCCCCCTGGGACCTTAACTATGTATTAGAAAAACTGACTCTAACCCCCCTTTGAGCCAGCAGACAAAGCTCCCATAAAATTCTGCACGTGGAAAACAGTTTTATTGGTAGCTGTGACCTCTGCCAGAAGGGTCTCAGAGTTTTAAGCTCTTATGGCTACACCACCATTTCTAGTCTTCCACCTGGACAGGGTGACTCTCAGGACTAACCCCTCATTCACCCCCTAAGTAGTGAATGACCTATCCCTGAACCAGGCCATCCACCTGTCTACCTTCTTCCCCAACCCGCAGGGGGATAGTTAGAGAGTAATCCATTCCCTAGACATCCACAGACAATTGAGATTTTATCTTCATAAAACCAAACCTTTTAGGAAATCTGACCAACTGTTTGTCTTCTTCCACCCCAAAGCCCCGGGGAAAGCGGTAAGCAAACAGACCCTTTCGGCCTGGATCTCCAGAGCCATTTCCTTCTGCTACTTAAACCATGGAAAGACCTTGCAGGGAAATGTCAAGGCCCACTCACCAGAGCCATGGCCTCTTCTGGAGCCTTTTTTAAGGGCTAGACATTAACTCTATACTTGAGGCAACTACTTGGTCCTCAGTGCACACCTTCACCAAAGACTACAAACTGGACCACATCTCCAGAGCCAGAGTAGGATTTGCCAGGGCTATCCTTAACGGGTTCCTGGAAACATCTTCTAGGCAACCTCCCAATCCTCAGTGACCTTTGGCACTCACCCATATGTAGATTACTGCAACACTGGAATAGAAGGACATAGGAAAGTTGTGTAAAATCTTACCATAGCCATAGATGTCCTTCTCTTCTATGTTGCAGTATTCCTTCCCTCCCACATTCTCCTCTTGTCAGACTGCACTTGCTCTCCTGGGTGACACTGAACAAGCTATGCCCTTATAGGATTGGCTCCGACTAGGGCTTTCATATGTTCTGAGGGCTGGTGCATGCAGATGCCACTTGTTTGTCCCATGTACCTGCTGCCACATCAGATGTCTGACACACCTAGAGGGACTGAAAATCTTTGGAAACTGGCTGAACAAACTGGAAAGGAGAAGGGTAAACCCATATGTAGAATACTGTAACATGGAAGAGAAGAACATCTATGGTTATGGTAAGATTTTACACAATTTTCCTTTACGTGTGCTGAATTATCTACATCACTTGACACGATTCCATAGGGATTTGACCAAAGAGCTTTCCATGTTCCTGTCTGATACATTACTTGTTGGTTGGTAAATAACCTTTCAGTCCATATCCAGTTTGTCCATGGGCTTGCTGTCAAATGCAGCTAATAGCACTTCATGAGAGTCAGGCCAGCATTGCTGTGCGCCAACATTCCTGGATTCATCTCTGCAACTTTACTAGAGCTTTAAGATGTCATTTTTGAATGCTCCTTTTGATAGGTCCACCATGTTTGGACCCATTGTCAAAGAAACGCTCATCAGAAGTGAACAGAAGGGCAAAACACCATCTGCAACAGGCATCGTTTTCCCATCCTACCAGTAGGCCCATCTTCTGGAAGTAAAAGGGTAGAAAGAGGTTGTAGTTCTGCAAGTCCGATGGTTTTGCTAAAGGCACTGGTTGTAGCTTGTCTCAGACTGAAGGGGTTCCAGGTGTTCCCATCAGTCTGCAGGGGTTCAGACCTCTCAACTCTGACGGCCGTTGAAGTCAGATGCTGCCGAAGTCAAGCTTCTTGTTCGTCTAATGCCAATATGCAGACATCATATTCACTGATGGCTGACATCCCTACTAGTGTTTTTAGCCAGTCTGAGTCAAAGCTCACCAGGATTTTAGCTCAGAGAAGGACAGCTTGTGGAGAACACTCAGCTCCGTAGTTACCAGATCTGAAGGCTGGAATGGAGAAGGAGATGCCAGACAGGGCATTGTAGGTATCAGACCGTGCAACCCCTGTGAGGAGGGGGTGCTAAGATGACCCTCATCTGGATTTCTTTAGTCCAAGGATTCCTTTCTCCATCTGTTACCAACTAAGAATCACCATCAACTTGATGAAGAGCCAGCTGACCCAGTTCAGGCAGTCGAAAATTCATAGGGTGCCTGCTAAACACAGTTTCTCAAATTGCCAAACTTCCACACTCCAGATAACTGTCCTTATGTTGACAAGTTTCAACAGTCCTGTCTCAGTCAAACTCCCAAGCAAAACTGGTTTCTTCAGTTACTGGGGTCAGTGGCTTCTTTGATTACATTGAAAGTTCCGCAGTGAACTGTTTCTCTTCAGTGGTCCATGCAATATCAACTTGTGCAGTTTCTAGTTCATCTAACATCAATATGCAGACGTCATATTCACCGATGGCTGACTTCACTGCCAGTATTTCTAGTTCGCCCTTTCCCCTTCCCACCCTCCATTACCACAATGGCCACAGTTGTCTTCCTTTTAGGTGGGGAGGTATTTTGAAGGGAAGACCGTCCAAAGCACTTGGACATCAGAGGATAAACTTCACATCAGTGTCTTGGAGATGTGAGCAATCTTCCTAGAGTTGCCATGGTATTTGAAGTATTCCCTTCCCAAGGGTGTGATTTCTGTCCAGTTGGACATTATGGCAGTAGTCTGGTGTATCAACAAATAGTGGGTAACTCATTTATATCGGTTGTGTCAAGAAACCTTGAGGGTTTGGCAGACAGCGATGTTCCCACTTTCTTTTAGCAGCTCATATCCCGGGGAGTACCAGTGTTTGTGGACAAATTGAGGAGGTCCATTCTTCTGCCTCATGAGTAGCCTCTCACTGATTCGGAGGCTATCAAGATCTTCATCTTCTGGGACCAGCTTTGCTGTGATCTCTGTCCCCCTCTCAACACCTAATGCAGCAGCTACTTTGCCTTGATTTCCCTGGAGGGACAGTCACCAAGAGTCATCTTTATGCATATCCACCTTTTCCCCTTATAACAAGGTTTATTCAGAAAGCAATTTTGGTGCAAGGCAAAAGTGATCTTTATCACCCCCTTCTGGCCTCGTCAGATCGGATTCCCCTTCCTTTAGTCTCATTTGAAATGCCCTCCTTTGGTGCTGGATCCACTTTCAGACCTACCTCATCTGTCCAGCCAACCTCACAGTGACATCAAAGCTCTGAAATTAACTACATGATTTCTCCAGCTCCAGTGACAGCCAGGAATACCAGGGTTTCTTCTCTTGTATTCCAAATCCTATCCACTTCATATAAATCAGCTACCTGAAAGGTCTATAGAAGTAAGTGAAAGAGGTTTGCAATCTGGGCCTCTTCCAAACACCCAAAGTAAGCAGATGTTCATAGGTTCATAGGTTCATACTAGGCTATCTGCCCTAGGGCATTTATAAGCCTATCCAGAGTGTGTTTGGCTTTCACCACCCATTTTAAAATAATTTTGCTATGCCCTTTTTTGAGGTTAGTATACTGTGCCTCTGTCTAACAGTGACACAGAAGTGATACCCGAGGTAAACCTACGATCTTCCATCCACTCATCAAGATTCCTCTTGAAGAGAGTCAATGAGGGACTCTCCCTAACCTGGACTGGGATTTTATTCCAGAGTGAAGGGAGCCTCTGGGTTATGAATCTGTCCCTCCAGCATGTCCTATTTATTTCAGTGCTGAGGTTCAAGTCTCTCGAGCGCGTAGCTCGATGGAATTTGGATTTTCTGAGGTGCAGCATGTCCATTAATTCCGGGTTGGACATGGCTTTATATGTCAGGCACAGATCGCCTCTGAGCAGGCGGTATGCCACTGAGTAGAGCTGGAGTTTCTTTAACCGGGCAGCATATGGCATCTGTTTGAGCCCTTTGATCCTCTTGGTGAGGTACTTTTGGGGTCTTTCCAGTTGCTGCAGGTGTCTGGCAAGGTACATCCCAAAAGGGGCATTGTACTCAATTATGGGCCTGATGAGGGATGAGTAAAGAGGCACGATGACCTCCCCTGATCTAGATGTGAATCCCTTCATGATTAGATGGGCTATATAAAATGTTTTTCTAACCACTTTTTGCCACGTGGTTGTCAAATGAGAGATTGCTATCAACGGTCCCCAGGTCCCTAATTACTACTTCTGTACTTAATGGATTACCACCTATGTGGTAATTTGTGGGCACTTTGTTTTTGCCAGAGGGGATAACTATACACTTTTTGGCGTTTAGCTTGAGGCCATGGCTCTGACACCAGTTGTCTGTTTCTATGAGGCCCTTTTGGAGGATGCTTGTGTCGGCTGGAGTGTCGATTATGGCGCCCAGTTTGCAGTCATCTGCAAACTTGGTCAGCCACAGTCCTTCCGTGTTGGCCTGTACCTCCGAGAAATATATACCGAACAAGAGAGGTCCCAGGACTGAGCCTTGTGGGACGCCACTTGTAACTGGTTTAGAGTCTGACATGGCTCCAGCAATTCTAACCATGTGGGTTCTGTCCTTGAGCCAGTTTGCAACCCATCTAGTGACATAGGGGTTTATATTTAAGCTGGTGAGGTGGGGTATTGTATCGAAGGCTTTTGCGAGGTCCAGGTAGGCTGTGTGGACCACCTTCCTCTCGTCAATGGCCTTAGTGACTGTTTCAAAGAAATCAACCAGGTTTAAGTGGCAGGATCTGCCCTTAACAAAGCCAAACTGGGTAGGATCCAGTGTCTGTAGGTCCCCAATATCTTTATTTATGAGGTCCATGATGATCCTTTCCATAGCTTTGCAGACCAAGCTAGTCAGGCTTATGGGACGATAGTTTCCAGGATCCGTTGAGGCACCAGCTTTGTGGAGAGGGACCACTGTTGCTGTACACCACTCTTTGGGTACATATCCTGTAGTTAGGCTGAGATTGAACAGTAGTTTTATGTTTGGGTTTAGCTCTTCTTGGAGTTCAGCCCGGGACACCGTCTGGTCCCATTGATGCTGTGTTTCTTGCTTTGGAGAGGGCAGCTCTTACCTGAGCATCTGATATGTCAGGGAGGCTGCACTCTGCTGGGATAGATATTTGCCCTTTTGGTGTGGTGGGGGGGGGGGGGTTGCGCTGAACCTGTCAGCTAGGATGTTGGCAATGTCTGTGGGTTTGATGTATTTTTTGTCATTTTGGACTAATACTGAGCATATCTGGGAATTCCCACCCAGGTTCCTAACATAACTAAAGAAAGCCTTGTGATTATCCTTAGTGTCCTGTGCAATTTTTCTCTCAAAGCTGGCCTTAGACGATTTTATGAGTGCCTGTAGTTTTTTGCTAATACTGATCAGAGATGCCTTCCCTTTTTGGGATTTTGCTCTATCATATGTAGTAGCTTCCTCCTTCTATTAGGTTCATAGGTTCATACTAGGCTATCTGCCCAAGGGCATTTATAAGCCTAGCCCGTAGTTATGTGGCTTTCGCCACCCCTTTAGTTTGAAAACTATTGTATAGTTTGTTTATGGCTGGGGGTCCACCAGACCGGATGTCTGCCTTTGGAGGATTGGGACTTGGTTTTATTTGGGATTGCATGATCCATGCATTCCTGAAGGTGTTCATAGAATGCATTTGTAAAGGATTCTGCGGTCTGGGCCGTATTTTCCACAGGCCCGGGGGCTTTGAAGGATTCCACCTCGGTTTTGAGGAGTGTGAAATTTGCATTAGAGAAGTTTTTCACTGTGGTTTTCAGGGCAGGGGGTGGAGTCAGGATGTGAATATCCAGTGAGATTAGTTTATGGTCTGATCTTACCAATGAGGGATACTCTTCTGGTCTGGACCATAGAGTCCCCATGTTGGTGATGATCAGGTCCAGTATGTTTTCCCCTCTTGTGGGAGTGGTAACAAGTTGTTCCATAGCATTTGAGTTTATAAATTCTAGGAACCTTTGGGCTAGGGTGTTGGAGCTAGAGTAATGCTCCCAGTCTATGTTTGGGTAGTTGAAGTCGCCCAATATAATGGTGTTTGGAGAGACCTTCATATTTTCCAGTGTTCTCAGGAAGGCCGAGTGGGGTTCCTGGGTTTGGGAGGGTGGTCTGTAGCAGGCTATAAACTAGAAGGCAGTTTTACCCACTGTTAGTTGCACATGGATAGTCTCTGATGCTTCGTGCTGTGCCACCAACCTGGAGGTGTGGGTATCTTTGACTAATATTGATACTCCCCTCCTTTTGTGGTTCGGTCCAAGTTTTGGAGCGAAAAGCATGGTATGAGGTATAACCTGGTAGTGCTGGGGTGCTCTCGGGAGCCTTGAATCAGGTTTCTGTTACTGCACAGATATCGATGTTCTCCATGCTAAGGAGAGTTTCGAGTGTGTGCATCTTGAGGTTTAGACTTCTGGCGTTGAGTAGCATTACTCTTAGTTTCTTATCCCTTGTGATACCTATGGAGGTGGGTTTGTCTTTTGAGCCTTGCCTAAAAAAGGCACTATGGGGGTAGCAAGAGCCTTTGCCAATATCCGAAAGCCCAGGGGTGACAGGTGCAAGCCATCCCTAGCGAAGCATCGTGGCTTGTCGAGCATGTCATCCCAGGCTGACAGGCATTGGATCCCCTTTGAATGACACCAATACTTAAGCCAATTGTTGAAATTGATTATCTTGTCTTCATATTGTCGCATCATTCTTGGTGAGGGTAAGATGCTACTCAAGGTCAGGGTCATACCGGCCTGGGCTACATGCTCAGAGAGCTCCTCTATGTCTCTTTTTATGTAGTCCAGGGAGGTACGTCTCAGTTTATTCACACCAGCATGGACAATGACCGAGTCATATTTGTACTTGCCTTGGAGTGACCTGAGTGCTTGTGTTATGTGGCGGATCCTAGCACCCGACAGGCAGCTCACCGTGACCTTCTCCTTGTTCAGCCTGGTGAGCGGGACGTCGGTGTGCCTGACGATAGTCACCTATTACAAGTGTATCAGGTGTGTTGTTTAGCCTTAAGGGCTGTGACTGTTCGGCACACTGGCTTTGTGAGCTATGTGTTGTACGTGTTTTGTTTTGGGGTAGCGGTTGCTTGGGTGTCTGCTTTGGAGGTCTCTGCTGCTTAGGCAGATTTTTATTTAAGGCTTCAGAGTATGTTTTTGTGTGTTTATGTGTTTGGTTTGCTGTCGTGGTAGGTTTATGTGAGACTAGAATTGTAGTGAGTGTGGTTTCCTTCTCCTCCTGACTGGTTATGCCAGTACTAAGTTGCGAGAGCTTAGCCTCCAGTATGGCTATATGGTTGCATCTCTCACATGTGTTGGAATTTTTTGGGAGGAGGAGAGGGTTGTCTGTGTATATGAGGCATTTGTAACATTGCCTCAAGATTCCCAGATTCACCAGCTGGACCAGAGAGGAGATTGACGACTGACCTTTGGACATGCTAGAATAGTATTGGGAATTCCTTTATAATTGAAAAAAAAGGGCTAATGGGGAACAAGGTACTCAAGGCGAGTTTGTGAGGGTGTAGTGCTTTTAATTTTTTAGTGCTGACTTATGTAATTGCTTTAGTGGGCAAGTGCCACATAACTTAAATGCAATGTGTTACAGGTAACTTAAATGCAGAAATGACAAACAGTAACTTTCTTTCAAGTGAAACAAGGAAATAAGTACAGTAAGCAATGCAGATATCACTAGGGATCCGCAGAAGCGCTGAAAAGCCACATTTTAGGTGGAATTAGCATTTCAGGGAAATAAGCATACAAACAAAGCTAGATTCAGCAGGCCTGGATCTAGTCTATGCTACAGCAAACAAAGTGTACCAATTTCAGTAAGAAGCAGTTCAAATATGCAGGCACTTTAAGCCTTTAACCAGAAATTCCCAGCTCAGAAGGGCAGAGTCCAGCCTCTCCTCCCACAAGAGTGAAGACCACGAACCCTTCTAATGTAAAATAACTGGCCTGAAGCCCAAGTGCTTAAACTAAAAGGCTTAGAATGAGATACACCAAGCAGTAATAAATACAATTGAGTACTTTTAAGACGACTCAAAAGCAAAATAAAGTAGGAAGAAACACAAATACAGTAAAAGCAGATACATTTTTTTTCCAGAAAAGTAGCAAAAACAATAGTAAAAACAATTCACATGCAATGCAAGCTGGCACACTTGAGTATGTAGCAATATTAGTCCACACACCGTTTGAAAAAATGTAATTAAATTAAAAAGGACTAAAAGCAAGTGCAGAAAGGGTTTATTAGGTAGAATGTGGTAAAGAGATGGGACTGAGGGAGTGTCCTAGATCAAATCTGCAGTGGGGCGGGCACTGCAAAAGCCACCAAATTTAAACTACAACCAAGAACAGGGAGGGGGGGCCAGTTTCAACAGAGATGTGAGGAATCAGAGTGCAAATTATAAAACCAAAAAATATATACTGATCTCTGTATATTTGCAGAACAGTAAGACAACAGACATCTAAGCAACAATTTAGCTCTATAATACAGAATAATACAGAAGAATATACTCAGCTCTATATATTTGCAGATAGTCTTGTAAGACTGTCTCTCAACACACAGGTTCCACTTTAAAATGTAAAGAGGCAAAAGCAAAATAAGGTAATAAAGTAGGAAGAAACACGAATACAGTAAGGCAGATGAAGTGCAAAAATTTTTTTTTTTTTTTTGCCAGATGTTTTTCAGTATCTGAGCTGTCGTCTTGTTTAGCTTATGCTTCTATGATGATACAGCTCCCTGCTATATCTGCTTGCTTTCCTACAATCCTTCACTATCATCCATACTCCTGTGAAGCAGTTTCTGAAGGTATTCCTTCATCTAAAGCCTTCCAGGAAAAAAGTGTCCCCAGCTTGAGACCTGAATTTTGTTAGAAAAAACTTACCTGACAGCCATTTGAACAAGCTGCCTCCGCACCCCTAAAACTTCTCACCTGGAAAACAGTTTTCCTGATTGTAGTCACCTCTGCTAGGAGAGTCTGGGTCATAGGCTGTTATATGCAAAGAGCCTTCTTTAGTTTTCATAAAGACCTGTTGTCATATCATACTATTCTCTCTTTTTTAAAAGTCCTGAACCAAGCTTTTCAACTCTTGTTTTCCTTCATAATTTTCGAAGTAAGAGAGGAATGTATGGCTTGCACTCCATAGCACTCCACAGATCTGCATGAACAGCTGAGGTGCTACTTACAGTTGACCTAATTGTTACCAGTGGAAGAAATAATTTCTTTATGGCTAACACTACATTCGTGTTTCTTTGTAAGACCAGTGGCAGGGCCTTGTAGCAAAAAGCCAGGCCATACTCAATAAGTTGTACTGCAGCTGTCACTGCTATATTGAAAATGTTGTGTCAAGGACATTTTAGAAGCAGACACGTGGTCCTCACTTCACATATTTTCTTGACAATAGTGGCTGAATATTAAGGACAAGGACTGGATTTGTCTCTGCAGTCCTAAAGGCATCCATCTGTTCTCATCCAAGCAGTGATCTAGCCATGGTACCTGAACTGGGACAGCTTTGAAAATCATCCTGATAAGATGTCCTCCTATTCCAGAGTTGCAGTATTCTACATGTGGGTTTACACTTCCTGCTTCACATACGTCTGGCCAGTATGCAAAGGTTTTCAGTCCCTCTGTGATGCATCGGGTGTCTGACATGACTGTTAGAACGTGGGCCTTAAAAGTGACGTCTGCATGCACCAGCCTTCAGAATTTCTTAACCACCAGTCATATGCCAGGTGTTCCGGCTCTCGCTGTTGTCGCATTCGAGAAATCGGATAAGAACCCCATTTGGAATCCTTTCAGTCCTATTTTGTTTATTGCCTGTTCATGTCATCCACAAAAGGCAAGTGTAAGTGTGGCCTGCAAATTACTCGTAAGGACACACACGACCAGTGTGTTTTCTGCTTGGGTCGGTTGCACGACCACAAGGCCTGCTCTTTTTATCAGGCGTTTGTGCATAAAACCCTGCATAGTCACTTGCATGTGCTTAGTTTATGTCTAGAAAATCAGAGGTTAAAACAGATTACATTAGGCATGGAGGCTTCATCCAACGTACCTTCGGAACTGCCGAAAAAGAAGGCCAAAACCATATGGCCTACCACTGCCGCTGCGTCTTCCTCACGACCCTCAACGTCAGCCTGGTAGAGGAATCTGGTACCACCGAACAGGATATAGCGAGTACCTCCACGGAAGCTGTACAGTCCCAGGTGGACATGTCCTTAGAGGCTTCACCGGCGTTAGTTTCCAATGCCGGGGGGAACCAGTGATTTCCACAGGCCCGTCGGATGCCTCCGGTCCTTTACATTTTACCGAATCTAGGCCTTCTCCCCTTTAGATGCCAGCTACGCCCCTTAAGAGGAAAGAAAAGAAAAAGCACCTCTCTGCCCCTTCTGAGCCAGAGGTGTTGCAGTTGAATTCCACCAACATATATCATGTCATATATATACAAGTTAAGACTATGTCAGCTTGGCCATGGGGTATAGGTCTTCAGTTCTGAAAGGCAGGTTGGACATCAGATTTAACTTGCATGGATCTTTGCTGATGGTTATGACTACAGCAGTAACCACAGTCTAACATCTGTAGTTATGTTAAGTTGCCTGTACAACTGTATTTTGTCAACATTTTTACTTGCATTGTGTTGCTTTCAACCACTCGATCATTAATAGCAGTTATCAACTAGCCAGTAGCTGGATTGGAGTTTATACTATTGCTGTTTCCAATACATGAGTGGGAAGAAACAGAAAAAAAAACACTTGGGGTCTAGTGTTTATAATGCCTGGAGATCATCAATTTAAGACCATGCAGTGCAAAACATAATGTCAGGCCTAAGGCTTCCAGACCTGGGTCATTTAAAAAATGTATTACATGTTTGCTAGACCTATCCTATCCTTGCTTATCATTAAGTTTCAACTGGAGATGCCCTTCCATATCACTGTTGCAGTAATTTGGTACAGGAGGAATATCCTGCCAAGGATAGCCCAATGCCCAGCCAATATACCAAACCCTCTAGGTCTTATAGGTGCCGTACTTCACACTTATTCTCCCATCGTAAGACGTAGAGTGTAAAGGTAATATATGGACAGAAACACTCAAAACTACTTTGCTGCCAGTCTGAGTTCCATTGTCAAACATTGGTCTGGATGCCCTTCTGCTGTGCTGGTTACCAAGCTGTCTTCAGCTAAGTGCCCTCATTGGGGTTTCTTTACCTTTTCAATTTTGTGTTCATGTCATCCAAAAAGGAAAAATGTCACTGTGGGAGGCAGATTCCCTATAAAAACCATCACAACTAGTGTCTTTTTTGCTTAGGCACTTCCTGCACCATACACCGTGCTCTATCAAGCATTTGTCCCCAAGACCTTACATAGTCACTTATTTTCTTATCCATTATCTTCAGAACCAGTGAAATAAACTTTTTGCTCAGGCTGCTGTGGTGGAATCCTCCCATCCAGAGGGTCAGTTGTCTGCCAAGAAGACTGGGTCTGATCCGGTTGTTGTTCAGTCTCCCCCAGAAGTGTTTCTAGAAGCTAGTGAAAGTCCTGAAGATCATCCAGTGCCTGCCTCAAATTTCTCTGCTGTGACCACATCGGAGACTAGCATCGATCTGACGTCTCGTATGTCCTCTGAGGCTTTTCCAGTGTCTGTTCCAGATGTTGGGGGGGTACCTCTTCTGATTTCCAAGGGACTGAGGGAGATTCTCTGGATTTTAGTGAGGGAAGAGATTCATACTATGATTATCGAATCCTGCCAAGAGTCTGAACCACCAGGAATCCATACGGTAGACATCCCACTCAAGAAAAATCAGAAAACTAAACACATTACCCCTGTTGCTAAAGATCCCCAATGTGAATGTGAGGACTTTATTCAAGATCTCTTCAATGTTTTGATGGTCTTGAAATCTCCTGAAGGAGTGTCAGTCCCTGCTCTTCCATTTCTATTAAGAGGCCTAGGGAACTGGATTCCTAATATATAAGGCCTTGGATTCTGAAGAGGAATTCCTTGTTTACTCATATTCCTTCTCTAGACTATGGATTAGAAGAAGTGGATTCCCTGAGCCCAGACTCCCACTTAGAAGAGTTATCCTTTGGGGATGCTATTGCTCATATGATGACGTGCTACAAATGGGATTTCTCCAGGTTTGTGACCTTCAGAAGAGGTATTATGAGCTTTTACAAATAATCTTTTAAGCCATCTGCTATTCATCCTGTTTTGGCAACCCTTTTGGACACCTTTTCTGCTGCCAGTGTAGCTCCTGAGTCCCAGCCCCCAGGGTCTGTGGACCCTGATGGGTTCTACAAGGAGGCTGAGGATTGCACATTTTTGTGTTACGTGCCCTTCTGCTAATTCATCAGTGGTTTCAGTTTCCACTGATAAGATTTCTAAGCTTTTGCTGGCTGCTAATCTCTTTCCTTCAGATAAGGACAGCAGGCTATGTAAAAAAGTTTATACTGTTGCCACCTTGTCTTTTAGGGCTTTTAATTACCAAACCCACATGACCAGCTATGTTTGACTATTTCATGTAGCTAAGGTGTTGTCTTTTTTACCTGATTCTGATGGGAAGGCTTCAGCTCATTCCCTGTTTGCATCCACTTCTCAGGTTACCTGTTGCTCCATAAAATGAAGCTGTGATGTAGCTGATGCCTCTTCCAAGGCTGCTGTGTTTGATTCTGTGATGAGGCTTTATTCTTGGCTATGTCTTCAGGCTTTACCTGATATTAAAGCCTAGTTGTTAGATGCTCCTCTGGATAACAAAAATCTTTTTGTGACAGCTGCTGCTGCTGACCCATTTAAGTCTCTCCAGGATAAGGGAAAGGCCTTGCATGAACTCTAAATGTTTTTCTCTCTCCTATCCCCAAGTTCTAGAGGAATTACCCTTCTAATTTGTCCATAGGCAGACTCTCCCACTTCCCAAAGGTAAAAAAGGGGGCTAGGTGTATTCACCTAGCTAAATCCACTCAGACTTCTTTATCTCAGAAGCTTTCTTTTCAGGACAAGCCTGCCTCCATTTGACATTTGACCTCCTCTTCCGCTCTGTCAAGTCCCCATCTCTCTCCTCCTTTCTCTGTCTGCTCTAAATTGGCACCAGATTACCTCAGGCTCTTGGGTGCTGTCTGTAATTTGTCAGGGGCATTCATGGTTTGGAAATCCCACCCCCTTCAAGCTTTTTTGCAGTCCTTTTGAGTCAGGGCACCATTCAGCCTGTCCACCCACCCAAGTAATAAAGGAGTTTTACTTGAGAATGTTTTTGGTTCCTTGGAAGGAGGGTAAGTGGAGACCAATTCTAGATCTTTCTCTCCTCAACATCTTTCTCAAGGTCACTTCTTTCCTGATGCTGTCTCTTCAGACCTTGTTTCTTCCTCTTCGCCAGGCCTTCTTGGTTTCTTTAGACCTCATGGGGATACATACCTTCACATCCCCAATTCTCTAGACCTCATGGGGTGCACACCTTCACATCCCCAATCATCCTCTGTTCAGCAAATATCTGCATTTCACTGCTTTTTCATCTCATTTTCAGTTGTCTGCTTTGCCCTTTGGCATTTCTACTGTCCCAAGGGTGTTCCCCAAAAATGTGCATATGTCATTGCTTTTTGCAGGCTTCGAGTGATGCACATTTTCCCCTTTCTGGACAACCTGCTTATTCAGGCTCCTCCTCCCAGCAGTCTGTTGCAGGATCTCCACATCCTGGGCTTCACCATAAATATCAAGGAATCAGTTCTGATGCCCTCCTAGAACCCTGTTTTTCTCCGGTTCAGGCTTCAGACTATTCCCATGTTGGCTTCTCTTCCTGCTCCCAAGAGTTTGTCTCTCATAACCTTTTTCCAGACTCTCCTTCTGTGTTCTCTCACAGTCAGGGAATTTCTCAGGGTTCTGAGGTTTATGGCCTCCACTCCTCCTATAGTTCTTCTTTTCAGGATTCATATTAGAAAGATTCAGTGATACTTCATATCAGTGCGACTCGTACCTCACAACCTCATAGAGCAAGAAATCTGGACAAAGCCACAAGTAGTGGGGGGGACCAAGAACCAAAAAAAATGGACACTTCTTAATTATTGCTCTTACAGACTTTGAAATAGATAGGTCATGCTAATGCAAAGCCTGTTGTTGTATCTAAAGGATATGAAGTCTGAAACTTAAATGCCTGCCATTATTTTCTGACTTCAGTCCTCAATGATTTGCAGGTAATTTTTAATTTTTTTTTTCCATTCTGTGAAAATCTGGGCAGTTGAGAGGTATGGTAGCTTCAACTTTGCCATTCTCTGGAGTTCCCTGTTCCTTTACTTTCTTGTCTCATTCTCAGGCTTTAGTGGTAGATTCAGTAACTGCTTGAGTGAGGGGCTTCCCTTTCAGGCTCCATTTCCTTCTCAGGAACTGTTCATGGATGCCTCAGACTTGGGGTGGTACTTTTTTGTGGCCTTCTTAAGGTCCAGGATCTCTGACCTCCTGCTTAACTCATTCCCTGCAGTACAGCTGTTTTGAGTGTGTACCCTTAACTCTCTGTGGGTGTGGCTTGAGCCTTTAAAAATTAAGTTATCACCTTACAATTCTAACAAATACTCACTGACAGAGGTCAGATATCAATACACTTGTGTTTCTTATGTATGCTTCAAGATAAAATATTCTGATACCTTGCATGTAACATGGTTTTGGATTTATTAATGCAAATATGAACAGGCAATATTTGATGCCTAGAGGCACAGTAGGAGGTAGCAACAGAAACACCTAAAGTCGCACTCGGCTGTTTAAAGGTCATATTGTATCAGCGTAAAAGAGATGAGAGCTCTGCTTCTGGCTGTGCAAGATTTTCATTCCCTTTTCCACCCTGGCCCCCTTAGTCTTCAAAGACAGTACCACTGTGATGTGGTACATCAACAGGTAGGGGTAAGAGGCCCTATCTCCTTTGCAGATTAGCTCTTCAGGCATGGGATGAAGCTGTCGGGTATCAAGTGACTCTTCAGGCAGTTTCAGAGCTCCATGTAGTGGCAAACTCTTTGAGCAGATTCAGAACACAGACTCACAAATGGATGCTTCAGAGGCGTGTTTCGGGACATAGTCCATCAGTCGGGTATTTCTGAGGTAGATCTTTCTGCCACCCCTCTGATTAGATAACTTCCTCTGTTCTGTTAGGTCCTCTGGTTTTGAAAGAGTGGATGCTCTGTTTTCCTTGGAAAGGAATGTTTCTGTATGCTCCCCTTCCTCTGCTGCCACAAATTCTGCACAAGATCAGGTAGGAATCTCTCAAAATCTTGCTGGTAACTCCCTTTTGATCCAAACAGCATTGGTTCCCCTTTATCACTTGGCCTGGACCGGTCAGCACATTTTACCTTGCCAGGTGGATCTTCTCACACAAAACAGATGACTCTGTGAGCGATAGTGTTTTGAATCCTTTTAAGCACCTCTTTTCTGAGGATTTGCTGTGGGTTCTGCAGGAGGCCATGAAACTCACTACCAGAAAATCATACATGTCTAAATGGTAAACATTTTCTGTCTGGTGCCTCTCCCACCAACTGGATCCCCCCTGTCTGTGGAGGTTTCTCTGGTTCACTCTTATTTGTGTGATCTGCTCCATGCTTGGTTGGCATATTTGTCAATTAAAAACACCTATGAGCCATCTCTGCTTGTTTGCCTTTGAATCTTCCTCTGGCCTTATAGTTTGAGGTCAACCAATTTGTTAAAGACATCCTTCATATCAGGCCTCCCAGAAAGCCTATTCTGCCCTCTTGTGGCCTCAGTTTTGTAGTTGAAAAATTGGCTCTGGCTCCTTTTTGAACCTGCTAGTTCATCTTCTTGCAACATTGTACTTGGAAAACTATTCTGTTGGCCCTAACTTCAGCCAAGAGAGTGTTTGAACTTCAGGCTCTTATGGCTGTTCCTCCTTTTTCAGTTTTTCAGAGACAGGCTGCATCTTCAAAATAATCCTTTTTATGGTTAAGGTGGTTAATGAGCTGTCCCTTAATCAGTCTATTTCCTTTCCTTCATTTTTTTCTTTCTCCACAGTCTGCCATTGAAAAGGTTCTTCACACTTTGGATCTGCATGGACAGCTGCAATATTATTTGGATAAAACGAACAAAATTCGCAAGTCTAAGCAACGTTTTCTTTTCATCCCAGGACGTTAAGTTTAGCAGTTTCCAAGCAATCCATCTCATCCTGGATTTCGAAGGCTATTTCTTTTATTAATCTTTTTATGGAAAATGTCTTTCTTTGTCTGGAAAGGCAGATCATAATAGGGCTGTTGCCTCATGTGGTGCCTTTTCAAGACTTTGGATACCAGTTCCATCCTTGATGCTGCTACTTGGTCCTCTGTTCATACTTTCACTAAACATTATAAATTGGATGTTATTTCCAGGGCAGGTTTTGCAAGGGCTATTCTGCACGGGTATGTAGAGGGCTCTTCTGTGCCTTCCTCCTCCCAGCCTTCTTAGCTCTTGTACTCTGTCTCTTTTATAAAGAATACTGCAACAGTGATATAAAAGTATATAGTACAGTTGTTTAAAATGTTAACCATAACAGTAGATGTCCATTTCTCTTCACTGTTGCAGTATTCAGTCCCTCCCTCTTTCACCGTATTTTGGATTTTGCCCCTGTGCTTTTGTTGCCCTTCTGGTGGAGGGGCCCCTTGCTTTCTTTTCCTTATGTCCTTTTTCCTTTTGGATGTGCATGTTCTGTTTTGTCCCTGTGGGTATTCTGTTCCTTCTGGGGCAAGTCATTTCTTGAGTGTTTGCATCCGTACATCACCTTTATGCCCTTCTCCTTAGTTGGGGCAGCATATGTGTGACGTATGGTGCTTATAACATCTAGAGGCTTTGGTATATTGGCTGGGCGTTGGGCTATCCTTGGAAGGAGATACCTTCTGTAAAGAATACTGCAGCAGTGAAAGGAAGGACATCTTCTTCTTTCGACTGCTCCTGTTAGGGGTCGCCACAGCAGATGAACTGTTTCCATTTCTTCCTGTCCTCTGCATCTTGCTCTGTCGCACCAACCACCTGCATGTCCTCTCTCACCACATCCATAAATGTTATCTTAGGCCTCCCTCTTTTCCTGTTACCTGGCAGCTTCATCCTTAGCATCTTTTTCCCAATATACTCTGCATCCCTGCTCAGGACATGTCCAAACCAACGTAATCTTGCCTCTCTGGCTTTGTCTCCAAACCTTCCAACCTGGGCTGAGCCTCTGATATACTTATTCCTAATCCTGTCCATCCTCATCACACCCAGTGCGAATCTTAACATCTTCAACTCTGCCACGTCAAGCTCTGACTCCTGCCTTTTTGTCAATGCCACTGTCTCCAACTATATAACATAGCTGGTCTCACTACCCTCTTATAGACCTTCCCTTTCACTCTTACTGGTACTTGTCTGTCACAAATCACTCCTGACACTCTTCTCCACCCACTCCATCCTGCCTGTACTCCATCCTGCCTGTACTCTCTTTTTCACCTCTCTTCCACACTCACCATTACTCTGAAATGTTGATCCCAAGTACTTAAACTCATCCAACTTCGCCACCTCTACTCCCTGCATTCTCACCATTCCTCTATCCTCCCTCTCGGTCACACACATATATTCTGTCTTAGTCCTGCTGACCTTCATTCCTCTTCTCTCTAGAGCACATCTCCAGCTCTCCAGGATCTCCTCTACCCTTTCCCTACTCTCACTACAGATCACAATGTCATCTGCAAACATCATAGTCCACGGGGACTCCTGTCTGATCTCGTCTGTCAACCTGTACATCACCATTGCAAATAAGAAAGGGCTCAGAGCTGATCCTTGATGTAATCTCACCTCCACCTTAAACACATCCGTCACTCCCTCCACAGACCTCACCGCTGTCACACTACCCTTGTACATATCCTGTACCACTCTTACATACTTCTCTGACACTCCCAATTTCCTCATACAATACCACAACTCCTTTCTAGGGCACCCTGTCATATGCTTTCTCTAAATCCACAAAGACGCAGTGCAACTCCTTCTGACCTTCTCTGTACTTCTCCATCAACACTGTCAGAGCAAACATTGCATCTGTAGTGCTCTTTCCTGGCATGAAACCATACTGCTGATCACTAATCATCACCTCCCTTCTTAACCTAGCTTCCACTACTCTTTCACATAACGTCATGCTGTGACTGATCAGTTTAATCCCTCTGTAGTTACTACAGCTTTGCACATCATCCTTATTCTTAAAAATCGGTACCAAAACACTTTTTCTCCATTCCTCAGGCATCCCCTCACTTTCCAAGATTTCATTAAATAATTTAGTTAAAAACTCCACAGACATTTCACCTAAACACCTCCATGCTTCCACAGGTATGTCATCTGGACCAACAGCCTTTCTGTTCTTCATCCTCTTCAAAGCTATCCTTACTTCCTCCTTGCTAATCCACTGCACTTCATGATTCACTGTCTGCACATCATCCAACCTTCTCGCAATCTCATTCTCTTCATTCACCAACCCCTCAAAGTACTCTTTCCATCTGCTCATCACACTCTCCTCGCTTTTGAGTATGTTTCCCTCATTATCCTTTATCACCCTTACCTGCTGCACATCTTTACTAGCTCGGTCCCTCTGTCTAGCCAATCGGTACAGGTCCTTTTCTCCCTCCTTAGTGTCCAACCTTTTATACAACTCTTCGTATGCCTTATCTTTAGCTTTAGCCACCTCTCCCTTTGCTATGCACCTCATCTCCTTATACTCTTGTCTACTTTCTTCATCTCTCTGACAATCCCACTTCTTCATTGCCAACCTCTTTCTCTGTATACTCTCCTGTACTTCTTCATTCCACCACCAGATCTCCTTGTCCTCTTTCCTCTTTCCAGATGTCACACCAAGCACCTTTCTCGACATCTCTCTTACTAGCTCTGTTGTAGTTACCCAGCTATTCGGTAACTATTCACTGCCACCCAGTGCCTGTCTTAACTCTTCCTCTTCCCTGAACATCACCTCACAAGTACCCTTTTTCAGTTTCCACCATTTGATCCTTGGTGCTGCCCTCACACTCATCCTCCTCTTCTTGATCACCAATGTCATCCTACAAACCACCATCCTATGCTGCCTAACTGCACTTTCCCCTGCCACCACTTTACAGTCTCCAATCTCCTTCAGACTGGCCATTCTACATAAGATGTAGTCCACCTGTGTGCATCTTCCTCCACTCTTGTATGTCACCCTATGCTCCTCATTCTTGTTAAAATACGTATTCATCACAGCCATGTCCATCCTTTTCGCAAAATCCACTGCCATCTTGCTTTCTGCATTCCTTTGCTTAACACCATACCTACCCATCACGTCCTCATCCCCTCTGTTCCCTTCACCAACATGCCCATTGAAATCTGCTCCCATCACCAGTCTCTCACCCTTGGCTACAATCAATTTCCAGCTTCATAAACATCACTCTGTCTGACACTCTTTTCACCTCCAAAACGCTCTTAGCATACTGTTCCTTCAGGATAATGCCTACACCATTTATCCTCCCATCCACACCATGATAAAACAATTTGGAACCGCCTCCGATACACCTAGACTTGCTCCCCTTCCATCTGGTCTCTTGCACACATAATGTACCAACCTTCCTTCGGTCTATCATATCAACTAGCTCTCTCCCTATACCAGTCATACTGCCAACATTCAAAGTTCCGACTCTCACTATCACAGTCCTAGCCTTTACCTGCCTTCGGGCATGCCTTCCCTCTATTCTCTTCCTTCAGCCAACAGTAGCCCAATTTCCGCCAGCACCCTGTTGGCCAACAGTACTGGTGGCGGTCATTGTTAACCCGGGCCTCGACCGATCTGGTATGTATTTCTGTACTGTTGTCTGCATGAACATCTACTCCTATTGTAAGGTTTTACACAACTCTACTTTCATGCATTATATTGTCTAGTCTGGGAAAGACCTGAGGGAAGATTTTCTGACATTTGAGAATTTATGTCCTTAAGGAAAGTAAACTTAACCAGATGGGTCCCTTTTAGCTATGACCAGTTACAATGAAAAATTCAGAATAGGAACAGTACCTGAAAAGACGCATACTGCAGCCATTAGAGTTATACGCAGTAAGGCAGTAGTGCAGAGTAAAGCATTACATTAAGACCGATATGCCAAGCCTGACAAGAAACCATAGTAGCAGCAGCAGTGAAGCAAACATGTAACCACCATCAGAGTTCTGTTGTAACAGGCAACTGTTTACAGTAAAAGATGCCACAAATGTACTTGCCTGCACAAAAAGAAGGCTTAATTGGATGAGTGTGGTGCAGATGTTCTTCATCTCACATTGCTGCAGTCATAACCTGTGGGTAGTCCGCTGTCCTCGGTCGGCCCGAATACCAAAGTGTTAGGCTGGCGTCGGTCATGGTCGCCCAGATCTGACGTCAGTACGCCGTGGTACTAAAGCGCATGACCGACGCCATATCCTCAGTCTTTCTTGCTGCATGGTCCGAAGCAGAAGCAGCGTTTGCAAGTGCCGTTCGGCGTCCTGAAATTTTCGTATTCTGAGTTTCAGACCGAAGACCAAGTTGGGCTAAGTACCCCGTTGGGGAATATTTTTGTCTTTTCTTGCCTCAGTTAATCCGGATGTCAGAAAAAGTGAATAATTGTATTTCTTGTGGGAAACAGATACCTCATAGGGATTACCACTCTCTCTGTATTCCTTGCTTGGGGCCTGAGCACGACGTAGTCGGGTGTCGCTTTTGTGCTAAATTTAATAAGCGCACCATTAAACGTAGGTTAGATTGTGCTAGGCTTGTCTTCGGTAAGCGGTGTAATTACAATATGCCGTCAGATCCTCCGACGCCCCCTACCGCTAAGAAGCGTAAGGAAAAGTCTTTAAAGTCCAAACAGGGTGAGTCGTCCGTTCCGGACGCCGGTTCTTTAGAAGCTACGGTGGAATCTGTAGATCCAGCCGAGGTTTCAGCTGAGTCTCAGGGGGAACCTTTAATTTTGCAAGATGTGGCCTCTCAGGAGTCGGGTCAGGCTGAGGGGGCCTCTCAGGTTGCTGTACTCCCTTCTTTACATAAGGTGGTTAGGCCTTCTCCCTCTGTCTCTAAGGTACCTTCCAAGGGCAGGCCTGGTTTGTTTTCCTCTGGCGTCAGTCCTAGTTCTGCAGGTTCTGTGCCTAAGAAACACATGCTTAAAATGGCAGAAGATTTGATTGCCATGATCAGCGGTTCTATGCCCCCTCCAGATAAGAGGCCTAGGGTGGAGCCAGAGGTAGAAGGATTGGAACATTCTTCTGATTACTCAGAGTCTTCAGCTGAAGACATTCAGGATTTTCCCCCTTATTCTGATTCAGACGCAGAGGATTCTAGTCTTTCTGCTTCCCCTCCAGAGGATTTTTCTTTTTCAGAAACCCTGCATTCTATGAGGGAGCATTTTAAATGGGAAGGTCAGGATTTTTCTGATTCCCGAAAGAGGCTTAGGGAATTTTTGTTTTTACCACAACATAGGCCCTTAGCTATACCTCCTGTTTTGGATGTTGTTCAGGATGTTTTCTCTGAGGCTTCCCTTAATCCAGACTCTTTGCCTCCTGCCCCGGTTAAGCCAGATAGGTATTACAGAGTGCCAGAAGCTCATAAATATTTGTATAAGAGCCCAAGGGCTGACCCAGAAACTATTAGCTAGGGACCTAAGGGTGTCAGGGCTTCTGTTGTAAAGAATCCAGTTCCTATGGATAAAGATTCAAGAGCTTTGGATAGGTGGGGTAAAAAAGTGTATACCTCTTCCACTCTTGCAATGAGGGCTTGAATTGTCAGTTTCATATGCTGAAGTACCAGAATTTTCTCCTTAGTCAGTTAAAATCTAAGGTAGATGCTTTAGCAGAGGGCATAGAGTGTAAGGAATTACAGGATTTGGTTCACGCCTCTGATCAGGTGGGTAAGCATTCTTTGCAGTGTGGTTTTGATGCTTTACATTACAGGCTTCTTCCAGGGTGGCTGCCACTGGATCAGTCATTCGTAGGCACGCCTGGCTTAAGGATCAGAACTTGTCAGAGCATGTTAAAACTCGAATTTTGTATGCTCCCCTTCAGTCTGAAGTTTTGTTTGGTTCTCCGGTAGAGTCAGTCTTGAAGAAAATGGAAGACAAAGCTAAGTCTATGCAGACTGTTAAGGATTTTTACAGGTGCAGCCCCCTAAGTTTAGCAGATATTGGCCTACTAAGGGATGGGCTTACCCTTCTTCTGATTTACAGTCTAGGGGCAGATCTAGACGTGGTAGGGGCAGAGCTCATGCACAGGGTTCTTTCAGGCCTAGGACGTGGAGTTCCCCTGCACAGTCTACCGGTGAGGGCAGGGGCCAGTCCTTTCGTAAACAGACCCAATGACCTACATCTTCAGCTGCCCGATCCTTCCTGTCTGGCAGCTCCTCTGGGAGGAAAGTTGGCACTTTTCAGGCAAAATTGGCTTTTAGTCACCCAGGACAAATGGGTGTTGGACATTATAAACCGAGGCTACAAGTTTTATTTCCACACATTGCCTCCTTTCAAAGGCATGCTAGACGTTCCTCCTCAGCAAAAGGTGGAGGCTCAACAGATTTCTTTACTTCTACACATGGGGGCTATTCAGCAGGTCCCTCCGTCAGAAGTGGGCCTAGGATTTTATTCTCGCCTGTTTCTTGTACCAAAGAAAGGAAACACTTGGAGGCCTATTCTGGATTTGTCTATTCTCAACACATACCTGGACATTCCAAAATTCAAAATGTTGACTTTGCAACAACTTCTGCCTCTGCTAGGCAAAGATCACTGGATGGTAACTCTGGATCTCAAAGAGGCTTATCTTCATATTCCTATCAGGCCCAGTTGCAGGAGATTCCTGCGTTTGGAACTGGGACTTTACATTATCAGTTCTCTGCATTGCCCTTTGGCTTATCTACTGCGCCCAGGGTGTTCACAAAGGTTCTGGCTCCAGTGATAGCCTTCTTAAGGTTAAGAGGAATACAAATTTATCCTTATTTGGACGATTGCCTGATTCTTGCTCAAGACCGAGACAAGCTACTTCACCATCTACAGTATGTTATGGCAGTGTTAAGGTGCCTAGGGTATTCTGTGAACGAAATAAAGTCCAGTCTAGTACCCTCTCAGGACATGTGCTTTCTGGGTGCGAGACTGAATACAGCCACTCAGATGGCATTTTTGACCCCGGACAAGCAAAGAAATCTTGCCCTTTACTTTCAAAAATTGTCTCTACGGTCCAGGCTGACTGCAAGGACAGTCCTTCAAGCCTTGGGGTTCATGGCATCTTGTATTCTGGTGCTTCCCAATGCCAAACTGCATATGAGGAAGCTACAATGGTATCTAAAAAGTGTATGGACTCAACACTGCCACGGTTTGGACACTGTCATTCAGATAATACCTTGCATTCAAAAGGAATTTTTGTGGTGGGCTCAGGAATGTCACCTAAACAAGGGACTCTCTGTGACCCGACCAGAGGCGAGTCAGATCTTAACGACAGATGCCTCAGACAAGGCTTGGGAGCACACCTCAATGGAAAATGGGTTCAAGACACGTGGCCTGCCAGACTTCAACATTTGCATATCAACATGAAGGAGATGTTAGCAGTCCAATTTGCATTGATGGCTTTCAAGGATCTACTTCACCCAGGACAAGTGTTGATTCAAACAGACAACACAACTGTCATGTGGTACATCAACAAGCAAGGGGGAACCCATTCGTACACTCTTTGCAGGCAAGCTATGATTCTGTGGGAGACTGCTCTCAGTTTGCAACTCAGTCTTCAGGCAAGGTTTCTGCCAAGAGCACAGAACTCCTTAGCGGATGTTTTAAGCAGACAGATGGTGGATCCCCACGAGTGGAAATTGGATCCTCATGTATTTCGACAGTTGACAGTGATTTGGGGGACTCCAGACATAGATCTGTTCGCTTCTCCACTAAATTTCCAGCTGCCAAAGTTTTGCACAAAGATGTTTCATCCAAAAGCTTGGAAAGTGGATGCTCTTTCATTCAGTTGGAACAATCTTCACGTCTATGCCTTTCCTCCTCTGCCTCTCCTTCCCAAGGTGCTCTTGAAGGTCAGACAGGACAAGCCCTCCATGATTCTAATAGCTCCAGGTTGGCCTCGTCAGCACTGGTACCCTCTGCTGAGGAGTTTAGTATGGGAGCCTCCTTGGCCTTTGCCATCAATTCCACACCTTTTGTCCCAGGCAGGCAGTCATTTCCTCAATGTCAGGATACAGTCCCTGCATCTGACAGCCTGGCATATTCTGTTCTAGACCCTGGAGGTTCGCAGCTTCCTCAACAAGTTTTGAATGTTATTTTGGAGGCCAGACGGCCTAGTACAAGGAAAGTTTATGCTGATAAATGGAGGAGATTTTTTCTTTGGAGCAAAGCAAAGAGCTTTGATGTTTCAGTTCCTAATTTGAATGTTTCACTTCAGTATCTTACAGAATTACTAGACAAAGGTTTGTCTTTCTCCTCTGTGAAAGTTCATGCTGCAGCCATTTCTGCTCACTATGACTGTGACCCACCATTATTCTCTTGTCCTTTGTTTAAGCAATTTCTTAGAGGGGCAAAGAACATAAGACCCCCATGAGCTCCTACTCCTTCCTGGGATCTCAATTTTGTGTTGGAAAAACTCACTTTACCTCCTTTTGAACCTGCAGCTACATCTGAGTTGAAGTTTTTGTCTTGGAAGACTACTTTTTTGTTGGCCATTACATCTGCTAGAAGGGTATCTGAATTACAGGCTCTAATGGCAGTTGAACCCTTCCTGATTTTTCATAAGGATAGGGTATCCCTACGTACTAACCCTACTTTTATGCCTAAAGTTGTTTCAAATGTGGCCTTGAACCAATCTATTCATTTGCCTACTTTTTATGCTAATCCCCAAAATAAAGGGGAAAAAAGTTTGCACTCTTTGGATATTCACAGGCAGTTGCGTTATTATTTGAGCAGAACTAAAGGGTTCAGACAGTCTCAACAGTTGTTTGTTTCTTTTGCTTTGGGCTCTCGGGGGAAACCTGTTTCTAAACAAATTATTTCTAAGTGGATTGGCCATTGTATTGCTTTTTGTTATTCTCATCATGGTGAGGAGATTCCGGCTGGAATCGGACCTCATTCCACTAGGGCTACTGCCACTTCTACTGCTTTTTTAAGGGGTGTAGCTACTAAAGATATTTTGGAGGCAGCTACTTGGAGTTCAGTGCACACTTTTTCTAAACATTACCATCTCCCTCTTTATTCCAAATCTAGGGCTGGGTTTGCCACTGCAGTTTTACAGGGCATGTTAGCAGCTCCCAATGCTTTATGATTTTGCCAACCTCCCTTTACCTTTGCTTTGGGATTCTACCCACAGGTTATGACTGCAGCAATGTGAGATGAAGAACATAGTACAGTTTTGTACCTACCATAAATGTAGATGTTCGAAGATCCACATTGCTGCAGTCCAATTTACCCTCCCTCCTTCCCCACTGTAGTTTGGGTGGTTGTGTGGTTTGAGTTGTAAACATTGTTGGTACATGGGTGGTTGGATGTTTTTCTGTTTTTTGGCTATGGCCTTTCTTTTTAGGGCCTTCTGACATCTGGGGCAAGAAAGACTGAGGATTTGACGTCGGTCATGCGCTTTAGTACCACGGCGTACTGACGTCAGATCTGGGCGGCCATGACCGACACCAGCCTAACACTTTGGTATTCGGGCCGACCGAGGACAGCGGACTACCCACAGGTTATGACTGCAGCAATGTGGATCTTCGAACATCTACATTTATGGTAGGTACAAAACTGTACTTTTCAGGTGAATGGCATGTTGCTCAATTTTGAGATACCCGAATTGAGAAGGCCATTACAAAACATTCTGGAGAGTACTAAGGAAGGAAAATTATAAGAGAGTTGCAGCAAGAGTTCCTTAGTACATGAGTGCCTAAGCTGACTCTTATGTGATGCGGGGTTAAGCAAAATTTGAGGTGCAGAATTTTATAAATTATGTAAGTGACATTGTTTCCTTTATCCGAATGGGAAATGTTATTTGCTTTTTGGAGGGTAATATATTTGTGCCATAGATTATTCACAGTAAATCTTCAGCATCTTTTTCAAGACTACTGGAGTCTCAATGTTTTTAGAAAGACCGCACTGTAATTGCAGGGAGATCCTATTTCAGTATAGTACATACATACAAATATTTCAAGCATGGGCATTAATGCCTTTCTAGCTTGCCAGTATACCAAAACACCTGTTCCCATAAGTGTCTGGACTGTGCTTAAAAATATGTAAACTAGTACTTGCTTTAATGTAATTTGGCAGTCTGTTCCATGCATCAGCTACTCTGTCAGAAAACCAATTAGTACACTTCTCATTCTTATAGAATCTTCTATGTAGGTTGTCTGATGATTATGTAGTACTTTTTGATGACCCCAAACATTCCCAGAGGTAGCTGTCTCTAAATTCCCTATATACTTGAATAAGATCTCCTCTTGGATATCTATAAAAGACACTGTAAAGTTCAGATATTTTAGCCTTTCATAATAACTTAAATTTTCACATCCATGGATGCCCTTGGTATATTTCTGCTGTACTCTTTCCAGTTTACTCATGCTTGTTTCCTTGTAGGGTTTCCATATTGTTATATGAAAGTAGCTGACTCCAAGTCAGACTGCCGACCAGTCACGAGTGGAATCTTACAGGGATCGGTTTTGGGTTCTCTCCTGTTTGGTATCTACTTATCAGAAGTCCAGGCCAACACGAAGGGACTCTGGCTGACAAAGTTCACAGACGATTGCAAGTTAGGAGCCATTATGAACTCCCTAAGTGATGTTGACATCCTACAGAAAGGCCTCACTGAGACCAACAACTGGTGTCAGAACCATGGCCTTAAGCTCAATGCCAAAAAAATGTGTTGCCGTCCCATTTGGAAAAACCCAGTTCCCATGAATTACCATATCAGTGGTAGTCCACTGAACACAGAATGCGTTATAAGAGATCTGGGAACACAGGTTGACAGCAACCTCTCTTTTGACCACCACATTACCACTGTGGTCAGAAAGTCGTCCTGTGTGGCACATCTCATTACTAAAGGTTATGCATCTAGGAAGAAAGTGGTCATTGTCTCCCTGTGCTCTTCCCTCATTAGACCAGTCATAGAATACAATGCCCCATTTGGCATGTACTCATTAGACACCTGCAACAACTGGAGAGGCCGCAAAAGTACCTCACAAAGAGGATCCTAGGCCCCTTATGTGCTTGTCCTATATGGACAGTCTAAAAAAACTCCAACTATTCTCTGTCTCATACCGCCTACTTAGAGGCAATCTGTACTGGACTTACAAAGCCATGTCTGACCCAGCTGTGTTAGAAATGCTACATATAAAGAAATCCCAGTCTCTCCACACCACACGCTCCAGAGACCTCAGCCTTAGTACCACAATCAACAGAACGTGCTGGAGAGACAGGTTCATAACCCAGAGACTGCCCATGCTATGGAATAGACTTCCCATACATGTCAAACAGAGCACCTCACTGGCCCTCTTCAAGAGAAATCTTGTTGAGTGGATGGGAAATAGAAAATTCACCCCGGGAATCACTCCAGTGGCTCTACTCAACAGAGGCACTGGGAACTAAGGTCAGGTAGCACGATGCCAGGGTAATCCTATTGGCTAGGCTTGTAAAGGCTCCAGGGCCATTAGCCTAGTACACACCTATGAACCTATTCCATTCTCAAGTTTGGGTCTAATGTAACTAATAAACAATGACTTCATCATTTTAGATTTTCTAGACTTTATAGTTCTATACAACCTATAGTTCTATAACTGTCATTAACCAGTTGGTTGATATGATTAGAAAAACTCATAGCTGGATCTACTCATATACCCATGTCCTTAAATGAATCTACTCTTTGAATCAGTGTGTGCTGTATTCACCTTTCAGTTTGTATCTCAAATCGCATATGCTTAGTTTTTGATGTTTTATCAGCACATTATTAACCTTTGCTCAAATGATCAATTTAGTCGTTATTTTGCAGACATGCTTTATCTGTAACCATGTAATCAGTTTACCCATTTTCAGGTTGTCTGCATATAAACTGTAGAATACCTCATATATATATAAATTTCATCACAGCACAATTTTTCAATCATAGCTGCTGTTACATTGCTGTAGAACATCATATTACAGGTGTTAATAGATCTATTTTCAGCATATGCATGCTGATATATGGTTTCAAGTCTCAACCTATCCAGTTCTGACAATAACTTGTCCAATATTACCTTTCCCATTATTTTTCCACAACATGAAAGTAGACTTAAGGGTCTCTATGACTCTGGATTTGTTATACTCACCTTTCCCTTAAAGACAGGTTTAATAAGCGCATATCTTGAAGAATCTCCCCATATTTATATGACCTAGTGAATAATAGATATAATGGTACCGTAAGTTCTTGGTTAAGTGTTCTCGGGTCATTGTTACTAATGTTGTCTCCTCCCTGTGCTATGTTTGGATCCAGTTTGTGCAGTTCTTTTTCCATATCATCTAATTTGATAACCAGTATCTGAGGTAACCTGGATGTTACTAGGACAACTTATCACCCCTTTTGTGGAGCCAGACTGTTTTGCTTATGATTTTGTAAATATATCTATAATCTGTTGTCTGAGAATAATTAATCCTTCCACATCTCATGTATCTATAAAAAGGTTTCCTATTATGCTCAATATCCTTATATAAATTTTCTTCAAAATTTTCCATGATCATGTCTTACACTATGCTTATTCTGTGTGTCCAGATTATTTCAATTTTCAAAGTTGTAGTTTGACCTCTCTTCCATTTCTTATATTTTTGTGTCTCACCTTAATCGGGTGTCTTGTTCTTATGGAAATATATCCCTCTGACATTCTATGTCTAAATCCTGATGTTAAACAATTTTTTTTTTTTTGCACTCAATTTCTTTGTCAAAACTTTCCACATTCCATCTGCAGTTTTTCCACTGAGCACCTCACTCCGGTTAGTTTTACAAAGTGACTGTTTAGCTTCAATATAATCTGTAATTAACCTTCTGTGCATTCGTTTAGATTTCAGTTTGGCAGAATTATCTAGCAACAAATTAACCTTTATGACCCCATGATCACTGCACATCAGTGGTGGTAAAACTTGATTTGAAGTAATGATAATTTCTTTAGGAACACAAACAATGATATAGTATGTTTTGTCCCATTAGTTTTTTTTAACATCTGAAGCAATTCTTCCTGAATATACATTGTTAATTTCCTTACTAATGTTGTTGAATCAATATTATTCCAGTCTGTTTCTGGTAAATTTAAGTCCCCAGCTAATATTATTCTCTCTTGTGTTTCATGCAAGAAATGTATGACTTTCTCTAGGTCATCTGCACTTGACTTTGGTGGTTTATACACTCCCAACAATTGTTAAATGTTCTAGGGTTGTCATTATTGTCATTGTCACAGTTACACAGTCTATAGTAGTGGTATCATTGATCATGTAATAATCACAGGGTCTCATAACTATCTTTAATCCCTGTCATAACACCTCCACCTAATTTTTTTAGAATGTCTGTTACAGTAAAACATTTATACCCTGACAGAATTGGTTTCCAGTCATTGTTCTTTAACCATGTTTTACAAACAGTAGCAACATCAATATTGTGGGAACATAGCACATTTTCCAATAAAAAATCTATTATTTAATGCTCTTAGCATTAGCAACCACCAGAGATGAATCAAATGTTGCTGTCTGTGAACTGTTAAATTTTCTACCTGGCAAAAATCCTGCCTAGTGTTTGTCAAATATTGCAAAATATCTGCTGCAAAAATTCTCTTCCCTGATCTTGACAAATGCATGCCAATCCTGTCTATGTGAACATGTGTGCCCAAAATTGGCTTTGAAGCTGTGCACATTTCCATTTTTTTTAAAACAGGACATTTTCTCCATGTAGGTATTTACCCAAACGCTCTCTTCATTCACTTTGACCTGACTATCCTTTCTGTAGGTGGTTTGTAAAAAGTGCATCCTAACTCCAGTACAAGCTACACTATCTCAGAGGGCTGTCAGTTCCCTATTAACAGTCGGAGAGTCCTTGCGGTTGAGATCATTTGTGCAGACATGAATAAAAACAGATCCATACTTCCTTACATGAAGGTGTTCCACAGCTTGTCTCACATCATCTGTTTTTGTTCCTGGAAAGCATAACACCATTTGATGTTCATTTTTTTCGGTGCAAATATAGCTATTCGTTCCTCTAATTGAATCTCCAATTACAAGAATGTCTTTGCTGACCAGCTCTGAAGAATATTCAACTTCTAATACAGTAATATCTGCTCTATCAGTTGTTACAAAGGATAGCTCTTCATCCCCGTTAGTCTTATTAATCCCACTGTTTTCACTGTGTATCAAATTCTCATCCAGCTGACATTGTAAATCCACAGCTTGAGCCATGTAGTCAACGTCTATCTTTCTCTCCTTTTTTTCTTATATTAATGTTCTTCATTCCTTCCGCATTCAGTTTTGATTTCTTCCTTTTCTCCTGCCCCTTGCCTGTTTTTTTCTACGTTGTCTTTTGGAAAATTATGCCTTTTTCTGTAGACTGAAGGTTTTCTGATAGAAAAATCTGATCATTCCCTGTAACCCGTGTGTTACATAACAAAGAAATGTCCTTTTTAGTACATATTCTCTTTACTTCACATTCATTAATCAGTTTCTTTTTCTTCCTTGTTATTTATTGTGAACTTCTTCCTTTCTTTTTCTGTTTCTTTCTAAACAAGCCATATACTCAGATTGCTGAATATTTGCATCCAGAATTCTAAAGTTGTCAGGGGCATTGTCTTGTTTCATAGGGGTCGAATGCTCTTTACAGACAATAAATGCATCATTTCCTAAATGTGTTGTGTTTTGTTCTTTGCTTAACATTATTTATCTCCCCTGTCCAGTCTTTAATATATGTAACAGCAGTTCTCCAAGCTGTGCTATTTGTACAAGTGCAATCGTTGTCACCAAGTCTAGATTTACTTCTAACAATGGTAAGCAAATCATTCAACTTTTGACACGAGGAACACAGATCCCAGTGTTATCAGCTTTTACCTTTAAATATGCATAGCATTTATTACATTGTGTGACACTCCACTACTGGCCCAGTAATCAAGGAGCCTCAATCCTCACCACTGGCATGGTGGGCATGCACATTGGGAGGATGACAAGTACACACACAGTAAAGTGCAATTTCCCTTAAGAGTACACAGAGATCACAGTCAGTCTGGGGCTGGTTTCTCCCTCTTTCTCCAGATCCCCAGTAAGACTCTCCACTGGCACAGCTGTAGAGTTGATATCTCAGCTGAGTGGCCAAGCCAAGACCTCTAGCACCCTCTCTGTCCAACCAGTGCTTCGTGTCCCTGCCCAAATAACACACACACACACACACACACATATACACAAATAGTCACAATGAAAGGTTTAAATATATTTAATAATACAAGAACAGTAAATAATCAGTAAATAATCACAGTTAATCACAGGAAATACTTAAAACAACATTGCAGCACAGTCTAAAAGAAAACATGTAAGCTATACTTCACTATATTCCTGTCTGTATCCAAGAGAAATTACTGTACCCTAGTTAGCTTACTTACAGAGCCAGGTAAGACCGCTGTGGTGAGTGGGTCTTCCAGCTTATGCTGTCAGGTCAAAGGCAAAATACAAAATGCCCTCCCTCTCTGGGAGAGTTCTTAAATTAATGTCAAATATTACTGCTGGGTTAGCTTGAAGGATGACATCACTTCTTGTCATCTAACTTTAGATGTCCTTCTATTCACATGTTGCAGTATTCTGTACATATGGGTTTTCTCCTCTGGCTAACCGAACATCCAGCCAGTATACAAAAGATTTCAGTCACTGTATGGTGCACAGGAGGTCTGACGTGGCCAACAGAGCGTGGGCCATTCCTGCCTGTCAGATTTTTGAGTGACTCTGATAAGTACCCTGTTGGGGAACCTTCTTTTCAGTCATTATTTTCTAATGCTTGTTCATGTCATCCAGAAAGGGCAAGAGTAAGTGCGGCCGTCAAGTACCACACGGACGCCCACGGTCTTTGTTGTTTTGTTTGGATAAATCACATGACTACAAGGCCTGCCCTGTGAGGCGTTTGTTCCCAAAACTCTACATAGCCGACTCCATGCGCTCAACTTATACTTAGAGAACCAACATCTTAAACAGTTAGCGCTAAGTATGGAGGGTTCTTCTGACTTGCCTGCTGAACCACCAAAGAAGGCCAAGACCGCAAGGCCTGCTACTGTCGCTGCACCTCCACTGTCCAATGCCCAGCCTGTGGCCGACGATAACCTGGTTGAATGTTTTTTTTTCCTGAAGTTTTACAAGTTAACCTTCTATGTACCAGTTCTCACTGTTAAAATATATACATTTACAATAGTTTTTATACATTTCTCTTCTCTTCCATAGGGTACACTGTGGACACATCTCTAAGCTGAGTATTCTACAACATATCTCTTCAGTATAACTCTGTACAATTATATGACATGCAGTTCTAATGCATTTGTAACACAATTATATGAATCATGTTGATATTCACAATTGACACATGATTATTTACAAAATTCCAGCTAGCTGTGCTGGCAGTACATCCTTTTGTCACACACTGTAGAAGCTATTTCTGCATCATCAAATCAAAAATTGCATACTCATTTAAGGAATCCATATTCAGCTTCAAACAAATAAAATATTGTAAAAGAAAAGTAGGAAGGAGCAGTCCATCACTTAGTGTTGTACACACCTCTGGAATTATGAAATGTGCCACCTTGTGAAAAGTGATTAGGCTGTTAACTTCAGCAAGAATGCTTTCAATGTGAATTGTATAAGAGAAATGAAAACCTACCCATAGTTTGAGATATTAGACTGCCTTACTAAGACTTAATGGTGGATTGACTACTCAATATGAGGTAAGTTCAGCTTTTGTGTGTATCTACGAAAAAAGCATGGCAACCGTTTTGAAAGTCTGATAGGTATGGGACAGAAGCGATGGTCAGGGAATCCTTGTTAGGGTGATTCATTAGTGGACTAGATAACCATGTTGGCTTGTAATAAAGCTGGCTTATCTGGGTTGAGAACCTCAGTGCTTTAATGAATATGGACTATATAAAAGGACCTTGTATGGACCTCCCTAGCACACCCTTGTAGAAGTGGACAGCTCATGAGTGTGAGTGCATCACTTTCACCCAGTAAGAGTGGTTGTTCAGTTAACTGTATCTAGCTGACTGTGTGATTGTTTAGCTCATAGGTACCGTAGACAATTCCTTGGGTAATGCAGACTTGCATTTTCTCCGTCTTTATTACAAAAGAATGAATTGTTAGGTCTTCTGTCAACTTGGACTTCTTCATTGTCCTGGCTACGAGTTCATCTTTGGTAATTTGGGGTTTCAGCTATAGTTTCCTGACTACTGAAGGTAAGATATGACTTAAGCTCTGAGAAGACTTCCCAACTCTCCAGCTCCCCATGGTTCCCAAAACCTGCTTGTTGCTCATTGGCTGCATGTGAGACTTTATCAGCTTTACCTGGTCTTTGAGCCCTTTTTTTATCACTGGTGATAGTTGATTCTGAGAGCCCTTTTTTTTGCGTTTGTGTAACCAACTGAGTACATGTGTATGTTGAGCTTTACAAGATAACCTGCAGATTAGTTTTCTGATGCCTGGCTTCATGTCTGCCATAGTAACTCCAGCTGTGAAGCTACAAACTTCCTAGTGTCAGTTCCACTGGTGCTTCCAATGCTTGAGCCGGCAGGATTTTCTTTTTCTGCCCCAGAGTTCTCTGTGCTCGTAAACACAGAGGTACAACTAAGCAAAGCAGAAAGAAGAGATGTCACCAGTCCCTTCTTCTTCTCCACCTAAGTATTTTTATTTAAAATTTATGATGTATAGTCGGTACAGTTTCACTTTACAATCATCAGTGTTTTGAAGCCAGAATAACAGAGCCAGATCAAATTTGCGTCAAATTTTGAGATTCTGTTTGCCTATTATACTTTACTATATATTTATGCATGTATATAATAAATGTATTCTGTTTTGAAATTTATAATGTTTTGAATATATAGACATTTTTTCTGTGTTCTATTCAAGCACTACATTTTGTTCAGTTTCCATCTGTACGAGACAGTGTTATGTATGCTCTCCCCTCCCCCTTTTGGTCCTTATACAGGTGCTACTACCTCCTGTGTAGTACATGCTTCTGCTCTGCAGTGTTAGTTGTTAATTGTATATTACTGCCTAGTACTGCTAGTATCCCAGGAAAAAAGAAAAACTCAAATCCACACTACCAAATTTTCCATTGTCGTCCTCCTCTAGCTGTGTTCCCCTACTTTAATTTCCCCTAAGGTGCATTCTATGCACCATCACAGTTATTTGCACTGTCTCCTTGTTCCTCGCTGTATCGTATTGTACTTGTGCACTCAGCTTCATCTCCAACCTGTCTAACCCCCATCCACCTCTCACCTGCATGCCCCAAAAAGCTTCAGAAGAATTGCGGTGTAATCTGGAAAAACTGTAAGACAGACCAGTCTGACACAATAGGCTTGGATTTTATAACCTCAGACAGCAAATGTGGATCACCACAAATGCAGAGAAAGCATCTTGTATAACAAGCAGACATGTCATGTAGAGACACCCCTAAACAATTAATGAGGATGCTAAAACTATGACAAATGAAATGCACCCCACCTCAAGTAATCAGGTCATCTTATATCCTGATCTACTTAAGTCATAAAATCCCTATATCCCCAACTCCCACACCCTACTTTATGCATGACTGTCAGCCAAGCAGTGCCACAAAATTAAATACCACGTTTGACACACCTTCCACCATTTTATTTCAAAGCAATTTCCATAAAAAGTTGTTGAGATATTGCAGAGTATTGACACAAATCACTTAAACACTCATTACTACATTCAAAATTTATTCTGATTTTTGCAAAGCATATTTGCAAATCACTGCAATACATTATCAACCTAACACCATAGGCATAATTCTTACTGCTGGAAACTTGCAACTGTAGTTCCACATTCCAAATTTAAAAACCCTTCCTCAGCATTGGACTGTAGACGAGTTAATTACTATGCTGTACCAGCTAGCAAAAATAAATGTTTTTGTGCAACCAGTTAAATATGTATGTCTGAAAATATGACGTTGCTGAACAGACAACATGTATTTCTTAACAAAATGTACTATATATAGCACCTTAACTCCATTTTTAAGATAATGGGGGGGGGGGCACATAACTGGTGTCCTTTATTGACCTGAAACTTGCTTTTGAAGCAGTCAACAGTGCTCTGCTAGTAAAAACACTAGCTAATGTTGGTATAGATGATAGTGTCATTCAATAGATGTCCTTCCATTTCACTGTTGCAGTATTCATTACATTAGGGATCCCCTGCAAGGGCAGCCTTATATCCAGCCAGTATACCAAAGCCTTTAGGTTGCTTTAAGGTATGCTGTACATCACATGTATGCTCCTTGTGTAGTGTAGGGCATAAAGGTGATGTTTGGACATACCATCCTCAGAACTACTTTGACACCAGACCGAACGCCATCGCTTGACTGTCCATCTGAACGTCTGTTCTGTTGTTGATTTACCAAGCCGTTGCAGATATGTGCCCCATTGGGGTTATTTTGTACGCATCTTTTTTTTGCTGTTGCTTGTTGGGGTTTCGTGTCATCCAAGAAGGGTAAATGCCAGTGTGGGAGACAGCTTTCCCCATAAAGACTGCTGTGAACAATGTCTATAATGCTTTGCCCCTTTAAATGACCATACGTCCTGTTCCATCTGTCAGACCTTTGCATCTAAAATGCTTCACAGCAGACTCTCTTCTTTGGTGCTGCGTCCTGAAAACCAGCATCTTAAGCTTCTTGCAAAAGACAAGATGGAGGGAATTTCCTGCTCCAAGGGACAGTCGTCAGTGAAGAAGGCCAAGAAGCGTAATCCGTAATTTTCTGCTGTTAAGCCTGTGCCAGACATCTTTCCCGAGGCAAGTGAATGCCTGGAGGTTTGCTCGGCTTTATTGTTGAATTCCTGAGCCGCAGCCGGTTTGGTGGCTGGAGATGCTTCAACTCTAGACATGTCCGAAGAGGTATTACAGGCATCCATTTCAGATGTTTAGGGGGAACCACGGCTGATCATCTCCAAGGGGCCTAGGGGTGTTCCTCAAATATTAGTCGGAGAAGAAGACCCTATTACCATTACCGAATGCCATCCTGGGTCAGAGCCTTCCAAATTTATGAGGCAGGCATCCCATTGAAGAAAAAGCATAAGACTAAATGTTACTTCTGCTCCTAAGGATCGACAAAGTGAATGGCAGGCCTTCACTCTGATTTGTTTAGTGCTTTAATGGCACTGAAGCCTCCTCAGGGAGTTTCTGTTCCAGCCCGTCCTTGATCCTCTATTCTCCTAAAAAGACCTAGCGAACAGGATTCCTGTGAGTAGGAGCTGGATTCAGATGAGGAGTCAGTTGCTTCCTCTTCTCAGATTCCCTCTCCTTTGGACTGTGGATCAGAGGAAGAGGAATCTACCAGTCTTGATACTCCCTTTGAAGTTTCTTCTGGGGATACTATCTCGAGGATGATGGAGTTCTTTAAATGGGATTGTGCTCTGGTTTCTGAGTTACATAAAAGATGTTATGAGTTGCTACAAATGGATTCTCCTAAACCTTCATTTGTTCTCCCTGTTCTGACTGCTGCCTTGGATGCCTTTTGCAATGCTTCTAAGGCTCCCTACTGGGCCCCCTGCTCCTAAGAAACCTGATAGATTCTATAGGGTGCCTGAGGACTATAAATTTTTGTACAGGTGTCCGTCTTCTGACCCCTCGGTATCTGTAGCTTCTGACGAGCCTTCTCAGTTGCTTTCTTCTCCCAAGTTACTGCCTTCTGATTAAGATAGCTGGACTATGGAAAGGCTAGGCAAGAAGGGTTTAATACTCTGCTACCTTGGCTTTTACAGCAGTTAAAAATCAGACCCATATGTGCAAGTATTTGCTGTCCTGCCAGGTTATTTCTGATCTTCTAGACTCTGAGGGTAAAACTTCTGCCCTTTCCCTGTTAAGGACTTCCTCCCAGGTGGCTCATCATTCCATCAAGTGCAGTTATAATGCAGCAGATGCTTTATCTAAGGCTGCTGTTTTTGGGTCAGTAATAGAGGTTTTCTTGGCTTTGGCTTCAGCCTTTGCCTGATGATATTGAGGCCAAGTTTGATGGATGCACCTCTTTAATAATAAACAGTTGTTTGGTGAAGCAGCTGCTGTTATGTTCAAGTCCCTTTGGGGTAAGGGCAAGGCTTTACAGGAACCTAAGCATGTGTCTGTTTCTCCTGTGCCTAAATTTCAGAGAAATTACTCCAGTAAGCCAGCCTTTGTTTGCAGCCAATTTTGCACTCCTCCTAAGGGTAAAAAGGGTGGCAGGTGGGCTTCTCCTGCTAAGGCTACTCAGACTTCAGTGCCTCAAACGTCTCCTTTTCCAGGTAAACCAGGTGCTGTCTGACTGTCCTCTCTTTCCCAGCCACTTTCCTCTTTCTCTCCACCTCTCTCTCTCTCTCTCTCTCTCTTCCTGTTTGACTACAGATTACTCAGGATTCCTGGGTCCTGTCCATTATTCGCCAGGTGTATTTCATGGTTTGGAAATCCCTTCCCCCTTTTATGTGTGTTCCTCAGCCCCCTCAAGAACAGCTCTCCTTTTCAGAGGTGCTTTAGGACCCTTTGAGTCCAGGTACTATTCAAGACATGCCTGTGTACCAAAGGGGGGGGGTTACTCCAGGATGTTTCCTAGTACCCATAAAAGAGGGTATTTGGAGACCAATTCTAGATCTCTCTCATCTAAAAACTTTTGTGAAGGTGCCTTCATTTCAAATATCCCTTCAGACTTTGATCCTACTCTTGCTTCCTCAGCTTATATGACGTCTCTGGATGTCAAGGATGCTTATCTCCATATCTTGATCCATCCCCTTTTCAGGAAGTATTTATATTTCTCTGTTGCTTCCTGGCATTTTCAGTTCTCTCCTTTGCCCTCTCTGCTGCCTCAAGGATATTCAGCAAATGCCTCGCTTCTGTGATTGCTTTTACCAGGATTCAGGGGATCCAAGTATTTACTTACTTGGACAACCTCTTTATTCGGGTATCCTCTCCAGAGATCCTGTTGCAAAATCTTCATTTTACCATTTCCCTTTTGCAAAGCCTGGGGTTCACAGTAAAAAGTCTTTTGTGACTCCTCACGACAGTGTTTTTTTTTTGGGTGCAGGATCCAGACTAGAATCCTGCGCTGGCATCCCGGTCTTCTCCCAGGATCTTGACGCTGCATTTCTTCTTTCAGACTCTTCTGGCCTCTGTTACAGCCAGGGAGTTTCTGAGAGCTCTGGGATTCATGGCATCCACCATCCCTTTGCTCTCTCTGGCCAAGCTCCACATGAGAAAGTTTCAGTGATCAGTTTAGTTTTAACATGTGCATCCCCTAGACTTTTCAGTTCCTCTTCTTCCACATCTTAAGAAGGAACTTCACTGGCGGATTCAGCAGTTGTCTCTAAATCCTAGGCTTCCTTTTCATTCCCCTCTTCCTTCTCATGAGCTGTTCACAGATACTTCAGACTTTGGATGGGGAAGCAACTTTTGGCTCCCTGAAAGTGCAGAGGGTGCGATCACCTTTTCAACAGAAAGAGCACATTGATATCAGAGAGATGAGAGCTGTTCTGCTGGCACTTCAGGCTTTTCATTCTCTTTTCTTCCCAGGAGATTTCAAGGTATTTATAGACAATACCACAGTGATGTGGTATGCAAATAAACTGGGGGGACAAGATATCTTATCTTTGCCATTTGGCACTCATAGTGTGGTATCTTGCTGTCCAGTATCAAGCGACTCTTCAGACTGTTTGTATTCCCTCATGTCAAAACATTGTGGGAGACACTCTGAGCAGGTCCTTAACGCAATCCTACGAATGGATGCTTCACAGGGATATGTATCTGGACATTGTCCACCATTGGGATACTCCTCAAATAGATTTGCCTCCCATCTGAGCAGACAGCTTCTTCTATTTTGTGCTAGTCCCAGGTCCTCTGGTTTGGAAGTTGACGCTTTATCTTTTTCTTGGAAGGGGATGTTTCTTTTAAACTTTCCCTTCTCTTCCACTCGTTCTAAAAGTTCTGTTCAGAATTCAACAGGATGCTCCCAAAATCATGTTGGTGACTCTCTTTTGGTTGAAACAGCATTGGTTCCTTCTTCTGCATATAGCCAAAGGCAGTCGTCACAAGTTACCTCACAGGGTGGATCTATTCACACAGGACAAGGGATCTCTCATCCAACTCCACCTGTCTATTCTTCAATTGACACTGTGAGTGATAGGATTTTGATTCCATATAGACCCATTTTTTCTGAGAAAATGCTTAGGGTCCTGCAGGAGGTCAGGAAACCCAAACCTAGGAACCATATTTATCCAAATTTAAGAGGTTTTCTGTTAGGTATCTTTCTCATAACCTGGATCGGATGTTCCTCTGGTTCTCTCTTATCTGTGTGAATTGCTTAGTGCTGGGTTGGCTTATTCTCCTTTTAAGGCCCACTTATCAGCTGTGTCTCTACTTGTCTGCCTTTATCTCCTTTAGCTTCTAGGTTTGAGGCTAAACAATTTCTTAAAGGGGTTTTATATTAGGCCTCCGAAGAAGCCTATTCCTCCCTGTATTGACTCAGACTCCTTTTGAGCCTGCTGCTTCAGCTTTCTTGCAACATGTCGAAGTCTGATGAAGCATCGTAGGACGTGAAAGCGCTTACTTTATTTCTAACAATAAACGGTAAACTTGCTGCAGTTTTTGATTTTTTAGCCATTGGTGCACTCTTGTTTCTCTTTTTGCATTTCTTGCAACATTGCTCATAGAAGACTGTACTTTTGTTAGCCAGATGGGTGTCTGACCTTCAAACCCTTATGGCTTGCCCTTCTTTCTTGGTATTTCATAAGAACAGGGTGTCCTTGCATATACTAATCTTTCTATGCCCAAGGTGGTGAATAAGTTGTCCCTTAATCAGTCTATTAATTTGCCCACTTTTTTCCCTTTCCCGCAGTCTGCCAGTGAGAAGGTACTGCACACACTGGATATGCATAGATGATTTAGATTTTTATTTGGATAACACTAAGACTGTTAGGAAATTGATCAGGTCTTTGTTTCTTTGTTTCCTTTCATCCTAGATCATTAGGATTAGCTGTATCCAAGCAAACTATTTCTTCTTGGATCTCAAAAGCTATTTCTTTTTGTTATTCCATTCATAAGAACCTTCTTTATTCTGTTAAGGCTCATTCTACTAAGCCTGTGGCTTCTTATGGTGATTTTTTTCAAGGGTTTGGATACTAACTATTTTTCAGGCAGCTATCTGGACTTCTATGCATACATTTACCAAGCACTACATGTTGGATGGTATCTCCTGAGCTGGTTTTGCTAGGGCCATTCTTCATGGATTCCTCGAGGGCTCTGCCGGCCCTTCCTCATCCCAAGTTTTTTCCTGGGCTTTGGGACTCTCACTAATGTAATGAATACTGCAGCAGTGAAGAGAAGGACATCTACCATTATGGTAAGATTTTACACGTGTACTTTCTTCATTATGAGTAACATTTATCGTTAAGCATGGGTCTAACTCTCTAGAGAATGGCACCTTCACAACTGAAATAACAGCAAGCCTCAATGCTGGAACCTCTACACTTCCACTGTCATTAACAATTTACCTTTTGACTTGCCATTTCAGACATGCATCCTTTATACAGATGTTATTGTACTTCAGTCTCACAATTCAGTCTTAACAATGACACAGTTGCTACAGTTTGTCTGAAGTGCAGTAGACCTAAACACTAAAAGCAGCATCTTGACTTCAGTTCACTATGGAACTGGTTGACCGAATATGCAGCTTGAGATCAGCTGAGAAAAAAAGAGAAGGAAAAGGTAAAACAGTCCAGACATTAAAATAGCTCCTTAATTCTTCATTACTCAGATACAGTAGAAAATTTTCTTCCTAGCAGTGACTTTTTTTTCACTGCAGATGGATTAAATTACATTTTTTTAGAAACGCTACTGGAGAAGGGAACATGACCTGAGGTAGGTAGTAAGTAAGGGACAGCAATCCTTTGCCCAGCAAGGGAGCACCTCCCAGTCTTGACTGTATTTCTCCCACTCAAACATCTAGAAGACAGGTATACTCTGTTCAAATCAGTTTGGTTTGAGGCGACCCAACACCATCAGGTTATGCAGCTGATAAGATCAGGATGCAAATTAGATTTTAGAGTCATTCTTCCCTTCATGAGAATGTCTGTTATACCCCAGATCCAGAGTATACTGTTAAAACCAATTAAAAAAAAATTTAGTTTCAGCAATTGTAAAGAGAATCAGAATAAGGGGCAAGCGTTCTACCCCAGATTATTGTATCAAAGACAAGCCCTACCCCAGATTATTGTGTCAAAGACAAGCCCTGGAAGCAGATACTGGTCCCCTTCAAAAGCTGAAAAAGTTTCTGCTGGTTAATAGCTGCAGTGCACCTCTTCTGATTCTGGGGTACTTAATGTGCTGGACATGAGTAATGCATATCAGCACAAGTGTATTCAAGGAGCATGTATGATTCCTTCCATTCCTGCTCGAGTAAGAGCGTTTCTGGTTCACTGCCTTGTCTTTTGGACTTTCTACTGCTCCCAGGGTATTTCTAGAATGTTTAGTTTCATCATTTGCTCATATCAGGTAGTCAATCCTGGTTTGGATAAATGTGAATGCCCTGTAGCCTAAGATTTATGTGAAGTCCTAAGAGGAGTTGAATTATGCCTTTGATTTACTGTATCCATTGTTTCACCAGGAGATCAAATCAGAAGTTCACAATAGATTTGTTAGATGCCGCTATATATATGAATTCTGAGAGTATGGTGTATCTGCGACTCCATCTTACTCCAAGGTACAATGAATTCAAAGTTGGTATACAGTTTGGGGATGAGGTGGCACAGTCTTTCATGCTGGTGTGCAAACAGATGAATCCTCCTCCCCTGCCAAGCTTTAAAATTATTTAATTGAGTGAATGTTTTACTATGTTGGACAGAGTTGGCACCTTAGTGTTGTCCTTTGAGAATCAAATACACACAAGACTTCTGTCATGGAGCCCTAAACCTACAGAAGCTCAACCTCACCTATTTACAAACTAAATGCTTTCTGGAGGGGGGCACCCTGGACAGAATTATTGCAGGATGATTCTCACAAAGGAGAGGCTATCGGTGCTCATTTCATTTTTTTGTCTAGGCACCCTCCATACCTTCCCTGTCCATGAAGACCATCCTGAAGTGCTTACGTTACATGTCCTTCTCACCCAGTATGGTCTGTCTGGTGAAACTACACATGAGAAAGCAGCAGTGACACCCACAATGTCTGCAGTACCAGCAGCTTCACTCCATTGAGATGGTGATCCCTGTTCGCTCAGCCCTCAGGGAATTTAATTGGTCAGTAGTACAGGTAGCTTCATTCCAGGAATGCCATTTCTTGAGCACAAGTAGACTAGACTCTAGCGTGAGATGCTCTGACCTAGTTTGGAGAATGTACCTGGATGTTCTTCGTCTTCCCTTGCTGCAGTCCTGACTATTGGGGTATAGTCCGCGTCCCAGTCGGCCCGAATACCAGAGTATAAGGCTGACGTCGGTCATGGCGCCTTAGACTGACGTCAGTACGTCAGGGTACTAATGCGCATGACCGACGTCATTTCCTCAGTCTTTTTTGCCGCATGGTCCGATGCAGAAGCAATTTTGCGAGTGCAGGTTGGCGTTCTGAGATTTTCCGAAACCGGAGTTTCAGACCGAGTACAGAGTTGGCTAAGTAACCCCGCTAGAACATTTTGGTTTTTCTTGCCTCAGTATATTACCGGATGTCAGAAAAAGTGAATAACTGTATTTCTTGTGGGAAGCAGATACCGCATAGGGATTATCATACATTGTGTATACCTTGTTTAGGGCCTGAGCACGACGTTGTTGGTTGCCGCTCTTGTGCTAGATTTAATAAGCGCACTATTAAGAGGAGGCTTGATTGTGCTAGGTTAGTGTTTGGGAAGCGCTGCAATTATACTATGCCGCCGGATGCTCCGACGCCTGCTTCATCTAAGAAGCGCAAGGACAAAACAGTGAAGTCTAGGGTGAGGAACCGCAGTCCCGGACGCCGGTCCTTTAGAAGGCTCAGGGAGCCAGAGGTTTTGCCAGGAGTCTCTATGGAGTCTCAGGCAGATACTTTACTGTTACAGGATGTGCCCTCTCAGGAAGTAGGCCAGGCTGAGGGGGCTTCTCAGGTAACTGTTCTTCCCTCTCTTCCCAAGGTAGTTAGGGCCTCTCCTTCTGTTTCCAGAGCTTCTTTTAGAGGAAGGCCAAGTTCAGCTTCTGTAGGGGCTTCTCCTAGCATTTCGGGCTCTGTGCCTAAGAAACATATGCTTAAAATGGCTGAAGATTTGATTACTTTGATTAGAGGTTCTATGCCCCCACCTGATAAGAGGCCTCGGGTGGAACAGGAGTTTGATAGTTTTGAACAGTGTTCACAGGCTTCAGAGTCTTCTGTGGAAGACTTGCAAGAGCTTCCTGCTTATTCTGATTCTGATGTGGATGATTCCACTCCTTCAGCTTCTCCTCCTGAGGATTTTTCATTTTCAGAGACTCTTCACTCCATGAGGGAGCACTTTAAATGGGAAGGCCAAGATTACTCTGACTCCAGAAAAAGGCTTAGGGAATTCTTGTTTTTGCCTCAGCATAGGCCCTTAGCTATTCCTCCTGTGTTGAATGTGGTGGAGGATGTTTTTGCAGAGGCTTCTCTGAACCCTGATTCCTTGCCTCCTGCTCCTGTTAAGCCTGATAGGTATTATAGGGTGCCCAAGCTCATAAGTATTTGTTTAAGAGTCCCAGGGCGGACCCAGAAACTGTTTCTCAGGGGCCTAAAGGTGTTAAAGCTTCTGTTGTTAAAAATCCTGTACCCTCTGATAAAGAGGCAAGGGCTTTGGATAGGTGGGGTAAGAAAGTATATACTTCTTCCACTCTAGCCATGAGGGCGTTGAATTGTCAATTTCATATGCTGAAATATCAGAATTATCTCCTTTCACAATTGAAATCTAAGGTGGATGCTTTGGCGGAAGGTATTGAGTGTAAAGAATTGCTGGATTTGGTTCATGTGTCTGAACAAGTGGGTAAGCATTCTTTGCAGTGTGGTTTTGATGCTGTTCAGGCCTCCTCGAGGGTGGCTGCTACTAGTTCTGTTCTTCGCAGACATGCATGGTTGAAGGATCAGAATTTAGCTGAGCATGTTAAGACCAGGATTTTGGATGCTCCTTTACAGTCTGATGTGTTGTTTGGACCGCCTGTGGAAGCAGTTTTAAAGAAAATGGAGGACAAAGCTAAGTCTATGCAGACTGTAAAAGATTTTTGCAGGTGCAGCCTCAAGTTTAGTAGAAATTGGCCTGCTAAGGGGTGGACATATCCTGCTTATGGTTCCCAGTCTAGGGGTAGATCTAGACGTGGTAGGGGCAGGGCTCAAGGTTCGATTAGGCGTAGATCAGACAGTTCACCTGCTCAGACTTCTGGTGAGGGCAGGGGTCAGTCCTTTCGTAAGCAGAACCAATGACCTGCCTTTTCAGCTGCCAGTGGACTCTCGCCTGGCAGCTCCTTTGGGAGGAAGATTGTCTCTTTTCAAAGAAAATTGGGATTTAATCACTCAAGACAGATGGGTGCTGGATATCATTCATCACGGGTACAGATTTTATTTCCACACAATGCCCCCTTTCAAAGGCATGCCAGGTGTTCCTCCTCCACAAAGAAAAGAGGCTCTCAAGCAAGTTTCTCAGTTACTCCAGATAGGGGCTATTCAGCCAGTCCCTGTGTCAGAAAGGGGCTTCGGATTTTATTCTCGCCTGTTCCTAGTACCAAAGAAGGGGAACACGTGGAGACCAATTTTGGATTTATCTATCCTCAACACTTATCTGGACATTCCCAAGTTCAAGATGTTGACGTTACAGCAACTGTTACCTCTGCTGGGCAAGGATCACTGGATGGTAACTTTGGATCTCAAGGAAGCTTACCTTCATGTGCCCATAAGGCTAAGTTGCAGAAAGTATCTGCGGTTTCAACTGGAGATTTTCATTATCAGTTCTCTGCATTGCCCTTTGGCTTATCTACTGCCCAGAGTATTCACAAAGGTTCTGGCTCCAGTGATAGCTTACTTCAGGCTTCAAGGCATTCAAATTTATCCTTACTTGGACGACTGCCTGATTCTGGCTCAAGAAAAGAACACCTTCTACAGCATCTGGAATATGTCATAGCAGTGCTAAGATGCCTAGGGTATTCTGTGAACGAAATAAAGTCCAGTCTAGTACCCTCTCAAGACATGTGCTTTCTGGGTGTGAGACTGAATACAGCAGCCCAGATGGCCTTTTTAACCCCGGACAAACAAAAGAGTCTGTCACTTTACTTCCATCAACTATCTCATCAGTCCGTGCTGACTGCAAGGACAGTCCTTCAAGCATTAGGGTTCATGGCATCTTGTATTCTGGTGCTTCCCAATGCCAAACTGCATATGAGGAAGCTGCAATGGTATCTCAAAATGTATGGACACAGCACTGCCAAGATTTGGACACTGTCATTCAAATAATACCTTGCCTTCAAAAGGAATTCTTGTGGTGGGCTCAGGAATGTCACCTAAACAAGGGACTCTCTGTGACCCGGCCAGAGGCGAGTCAGATTTTAACGACAGATGCCTCGGACACTGCTTGGGGAGCTCATCTAAATGGAAAGTGGATACAAGACAAGTGGCCTGCCAGACTACAGCATCTACATATCAACATGAAGGAGATGTTAGCAGTCCAGTTTGCATTGATGGCGTTCAAGGAGTTACTTCTTCCAGGGCAGGTGTTGATTCTGACAGACAACACAACTGTCATGTGGTACATCAACAAGCAAGGGGGAACACATTCTTATCCTCTATGCAGGCAAGCAATGATTTTATGGGAGACTGCTAAGCCTGCAACTGACTCTTCAGGCAAGGTTTCTGCCAGGAGCACAGAACTCCCTAGCAGATGTATTAAGCAGACAAATCATGGATCCCCACGAGTGGAAACTGGATCTTCATGTATTTCAGAAATTGACAGTGTCATGGGGAACTCCAGACATAGATCTGTTCGCTTCTCCACTAAACCACCAGCTGCCAAAGTATTGCACAAAGGGGTTTCATCACACAGCTTGGAAAGTGGATGCTCTGTCTTTCAGTTGGAAAAACCTTCATGTCTATGCTTTTCCACCTCTACCTCTTCTTCCAAAGGTATTACTAAAGGTCAGACAGGACAGGCCAAGGATGATTTTGATAGCTCCAGATTGGCCTCGGCAACACTGGTACCCACTTCTAAGGAGTCTTGTAAAGAAGCCTCCATGGCCTTTACCTCTGATTCCTCATCTGTTATCTCAGAAGGACGGTCATCTGCTCAATGTCAAGCTTCAATCTCTCCATCTCACAGCTTGGCATATTCTGTGTTGAAACATGGAAGGTCTCAGCTTCCTCAACAAGTTTTAAATGTGATTATGGAAGCTAGACGGCCTAGTACTAGGAGAGTGTACGCAGAAAAATGGAAGAGATTTTTATTTTGGTGTACAGCAAAGAATTTGGAGATTTCAGAGCCTAATTTGAGTGTGGCTCTTCAATATCTTACTGAGTTATTGGACAAAGGTTTGTCTTTCTCTTCCATAAAGATTCATGCTGCAGCAATTTCAGCTCACTATGATTGTGACCCACCTTTGTTTTCGCATCCTTTGTTCAAGCAGTTTCTTAGAGGGGCAAAGAATATAAGACCCCCACGAGAGCTCCTACTCCTGCTTGGGATCTCAATTTTGTGTTGGAAAAACTTACTCTACAACCTTTTGAGCCGGCAGCTACTGCTGAATTGAAATATTTGTCATGGAAGACGGCTTTTCTGTTGGCTATTACTTCTGCAAGAAGGGTGTCTGAGTTGCAGGCCCTTATGGCAGTAGAGCCCTTTTGATTTTCCATAAGGACAGGGTATCATTACGCACTAATCCTTCCTTTATGCCTAAGGTGGTTTCTAGTGTGGCTTTAAACCAAACTATTCATTTGCCTACGTTTTTGCAGATCCTCAAAATAAAGGGGAAAAGATTTTGCACACTTTAGATGTACACAGGCAATTATGCTATTATTTGAGCAGGACTAAAGATTTTAGGCAGTCTCAGCAGTTATTTGTTTCTTTTGCTTTAAGTTCACAGGGCAAACCTGTGTCAAAACAAACTATTTCTAGGTGGATTGGCTTTTGCATTGCATTTTGTTATTCCCATCATGGCAAAGAGGTTCCAGCTGGGATTAGGCCTCATTCCACTAGGGCTACTGCCACTTCAACAGCATTTCTAAGGGGTGGCAACTAAGGATATTCTGGAAGCAGCTACTTGGAGTTCAGTGCATACTTTCTCTAGGCATTATCACCTGCCTATATACTCTAAGTCTAGAGCTGGTTTTGCCACAGCTGTTTTACAAGGTATGTTGTCAGCTCCTGCTACTTTATAATTTGCCAGCCTCCCTTACCTCTGCTTTGGGATTCTACCCAATAGTCAGGACTGCAGCAAGGGAAGACGAAGAACATAGTACAGTTTTGTACCTACCATAAATGTAGATGTTCGAGGATTCCCTTGCTGCAGTCCAATTTACCCTCCCTCCTTCCCCTCTGTGTTTCAGGGTGGTTGTGTAGGTGCCTTTACATGCTTATATTTTTTGTATATATATATTACTGTATATATTGTACATGTTTATTGGTGCAGGTTGTTTTTGGGACTTGTCTTTTTGGGTCTTCTGACATCTGGGGCAAGAAAAGACTGAGGAAATGACGTCGGTCATGCGCATTAGTACCCTGACGTACTGACGTCAGTCTAAGGCGCCATGACCGACGTCAGCCTTATACTCTGGTATTCGGGCCGACTGGGACGCGGACTATACCCCAATAGTCAGGACTGCAGCAAGGGAATCCTCGAACATCTACATTTATGGTAGGTACAAAACTGTACTGTTTGATGAGAGTGCAACAAACTTAGAATTATAAGGTCAGTGTCTGGCACATCAGCAGCAAAGGGATACTGACCTTGCTTTATGAACTCCATGTCTTTAGACTAGTCTTATAACCAGGGAGGATTTTTCACAGAGTACAATTGTGATGTGACATAGCAGCAGCCAAGATGACATTAACTCTTAACAGGCTTCAAAGCAGAGCTTCCGTCTGTGTTTATTGCATTGCACTTACACGGGATGCCTTTGCGAGCCTCTTCAGCAGGTCTGCCATGATCCATATGAATGGAAAGTGAACCCAACGTTCTTCTACAAACTCATTGTAATTTAAGGTACTTGAAGGCTAGATTTTTTTTTTTTTGAATTACCAGATTCCAAAGTTTGCTGTGGGTGCACTTATAAAGCTAGCATATTACAGAGTGCATGTTCCATGCCTTGGAGAAGAGGTTATCTCTGTGCCTTTGTCTACCTACAGTGTATCCTGCTGTGTTGACAGGATATATTTAATATTAGGACCTTGGGAAGAAAAGAAGCTGTTTTTCAGACTTGGCTTGACCAGAAGTTGGAAACCCTTTAACATCCAGCTTCTAGCTTTGATCCCTCCTAAAATAAGTGTGTGTGTGTGTGTGTGTGTGTGTGTGTGTGTGTGTGTGTGTGTGTGTGTGTGTGTGTGTGTGTGTGTGTGTGTGTGTGTGTGTGTGTGTGTGTAGGTTTACTATCAATATGTCGAAGTCAAAACAATTTTCATTCAACATATCAAAAGTAAACTGCAAAAATGAAAAATACGAACAGGACACAATGTCGAATCCGCTGATCGAATTCAGCAGATTCAACATTGTTTCTGAACACATCACATGATGTCAATGTAGGAGCTAACATAAACAAAACTGCAACAGCTGACATCACATTTTTGCAGGGGGCAAGCCCCCTGCACCCCCCTGTGGGAGGCTGTCCCCCCACTAACTATATATTCCAACACCGAGATCGCACTACAGTGAGCTAAGGGATGAATTTTCCAAACCCCACTGTATTGCAATCTCTGTACATTTCTTAGAATTTATATTAGTGAATGCACAGTGCATTCGCTAATATAAACATTCGAACATTGAGATGTTCAAGCAGATGAACATTCGAACATCTAAGTTTCGGATTTTCATCTGCGAACATCTCAACGGCGCAAATTTAATATTAAATTATATATAGAGAACAAGGTAACGTATGGCTATTTGGACTTTCTCACAGCAATAGCTCGGCTTCTGAAGGTGTAACTGTTGTAATAGCTCAGCATCTGCTGGTGTGTTTATTCTGTTGTCACTATGTGTTTCATTTTGGGACTATTTGGACTGTGCACTGTCTGTGTGTTGCATTTGGGGTGCTGCTGTCACACTGCGGTTGGAAGATGTCGTACTTGGGTGTTGACTGGATTACCGGAACCATAATTGTATGAAATAAAGGTTTTTACTGGATTACTGGAGCCATAATTGTTTGAAATAAAGGCACAAGTCTGTTTTTCTACATTCTGATATCTGAGTTTCTGTTTTTCGGATATTAAAGTGTCTGGTGTTACAGTCTCGGCCTTTTAAGTGTCTGTTATTATAAACTCAGCCTTTCATGTTTTCGGCATTTTGGTGTTTCGCTGTTTTAGTCTCGGGATACCGAAATTCGAGGTTTCGTATCTCGAGATTTTCTAGTGTATCCATGTGTGTGTGTGTGTGTGTGTGTGTGTGTGTATATATATATATATATATATATATATATATATATATATATATATATATATAGATTCGTATCACTTCACTGAAACCCATTTCACTGAGACCAAATCACCTAAAGTCCATTTCACTGAAAGTTCATTTCACCTAAAACTCATTTCACTGACAAGTAGTACTCTAAGGCAAGTCAAAGGTTTATGTCCTTTTCCCCACTGTAGTGCGATCCTGGTGTTAGCATATATAGTTAGGGGGGTGTGGGGGTGTAGCCCCTCACTTAATTTGTTTTTCTGTTGTCTGGTTTTGTTTTACATTATTTGGTAAAACTGAACTAGGTGGGGGGCTGTACCCCCCACACCCCTCCTAACTATATATACTTAACACCAGGATCGCACTACAGTGGGGAAAAGGACATATACATTTGACTTGCCTTAGAGTACTACTTGTCAGTGAAATGAGTTTTAGGTGACTTGGTCTCAATGAAATGGGTGTCAGTGAAATGGTGTTTTAGTGAAGTAGTATGAATCCATAGATATATAGATATATATATATAATTATATATATATATATATATATATATATATATATATATAATTATATATATATATATATATATATATATAATTATATATATATATATATATATATAAATTTATGTGTAGAGAGAGGAAGTGAAGTGGACCCATTAGGAGAAGGGGAAAGTGAGAGACTAGGGATGACACTTTTGTTACATCTGTTCCCTATAGGTCATAGGGTATGGGCCTGTTGGAAGCTTTTGTTCAGGTCCCAGGTTTGTCAGCTGTTGCTACAAAGATCCCTGGCATTTTCTTTCAGGAGGCCATTATGCTCTCAGCTACAAGCATGTCCTCTCAAGCCAAAGTACCTGTCCCTGTTTTTTTTTTTGTCCTGGAAATTGTCCCCTGCCCATTTACTTTGAAATATAGGGAGATTTCCATTGTTATCATGCAAGAGTATGCCAGGATTCCCATATTTCAGGTGCACAACTGTCTGTCTTAAGTCCCAAGCTGACATTGCTGCTTCAGTCATTTTGAGGATTTGGATGTTTGGGGAATGGAGGACCATTATTTAAAATGATTCACACTCACACAGCTCCCCTTCTGACAGGGATACTGCAAAAGCTGAGGCTTTAGAGATCCGTGATGATTCTGCTGGTTTTCTTTTGGCCAAGACTGCAGTTGCCGTTCCTGTTGAATACAGTTGGGTAGGACCCCATATAACCTGCCCCCCATTCGTAGACCTTCTCCTGGTGAAGTCCAGTACGGATGTGCACTTGGATTTTCAGTGTTTGGAATTGATGCCTTGAATTATCTCATTTTCATTCTTTTCACTCATCTGTTGTTCAAAGTCATGTTTGAAGTTAAGATGTGTGCAAGATAACCAAACACGAGGATGCCTTACCTGCAAAGGGGAAGTTTCTCCAGATGGTACTCTAAGAAGAACCAGGAACCCACTTCATCTGTGCTACTTCTGGTACGTACCTTTCAGAACTTTTTGCAGTAGGCTGTCCTGCTTGCTTTTCAGTCCAAGTGCATGTGGGTGGCCATTTTCCCATGTCTTTCCCTTCATCTAGCTTTGACCTTTAATTATTTAACAATAGTTTGTAGAAGCTGTTCTTCAGGTCTGTCTTCTGAGGAGAGCTGTCCCGTATCTCTGGGACCTGTACTTTTGTGCTTGGAAAAATTGACCTTGTATCCATTTGAACACATAACTTCTACCCTACAAAAATACCTATCTTTGAAAATGGCATTATTGATGCTAGAGAGATGTCCATATTGCAAGCTGTAATATGTAAGGAATCATTTTCTGTATTCCACGGAGAGTGGGCAGTTTTGAAAGCAACCCCTTCCTTCATGCTTAAGGTAGTGAGTTTTCATTCAGTCTAATTGTCTTTTTCTTCCCCAGAATACCAAGTAAACCTTTTAAATTATGCAGCCATCTCCGATACTATGTGGCTAGGACCCAGGATGTCAGGCAGACCAACTATATATGACATTTGTCCCAGGGAAGCAGGGCAAACTCTTGCTAAACAGCTGGTATGAAAAATGTGAAACTCTTGCAGGGCTAATGTAATACATTCCACCAGGACTAAGTCTACATCAGCAGCCTCCTTCAAACATGTCTGGCCAGAGTATTTTTGAGGCAGCCACAGGCTGTGGTATTGCAGTTCTGCACATCCTTCTTTGAAAAGTTCCCTTTGCAGGAATTGGCTGTTTCTTTTTTTCCCCATCTCTCATAAGGAGCATTGCCTTGGGAGTCTTCTTATTGGTCATTACTGTGGTAGTGATCCATGTAAAGAACTTGGTACATTTGTGTGAGCACACGCACCATGACAGTACAGAGGGTTAAGGCTTTGGCCTGGTAACAAGCTGCTTCCTGTAGTTAGAGTTGGATTCCCTCATGCTCCATCTTCTGCTGTATGACTGTGAGCAAGTCCTGTAACCAAGCATTCCTCCCGGATCACCCCTGAAATAGACATTTGGGTCCAGTGGGCTTCGTAATACCCATTTTTTAACCACATAGACCCACTGGACACAGTCCCTGTTCTGGGGTGAATTGAGAGCAGTTTGTGGTTGTGATTTGCTGAAGGCCACACACTAAACAAATGAGGGCTCGGGGAATCAAACCCTGTACCACAGGAACTGCAGCTCACAGTCTTGACCCTCTTCACTTATCAGACTTCACATGAGGGAAAGGTAGTGTTTTTTCAAATCAGTTTAGGACAGATAGTCTCATCCCCTATCTTCTCCAATTGCTGTCTTCAGCTTTATGAAGAGAACTCCCTTGATGGACAAATCAAGTCCAGTTCAACCCAGGAGTTTATTTCCTTGTAAAATTAAAATAATAACAGTAGTGTAGATCCGTGTATGTGTATTTATCTTTGAGAAGCTATCCAGGGGCTTGCACAAGTGTATAAATACTGAGCACATGCGAGCCTGACTGCCATTTTATAGTAAGCTGTTGAGATGTAAGCATTTATGTATGTAAGGTTGGTCTGTTATCCAGTTTGTTTTTATTTTATGAGGCTGCTATCCATCCTGATGTTTCTATGTATTAAAGCATCTAAACAAATTACCCTGCCTGCTTATCTATGTTAGAGAGGGATGAGCGACATGGTGTCAGAATCAGCATGTCTAATGGGCATGAAGTTAGTCGGCATGGCTAAAACAACTTAAGGCACTTGCTTGGAACTGGAGGAATATACAGCAGTGAATCATCCATAAAATGTACATACTTCACAAAACAGGTCAGAAACTAATTTCAAATATTAAAATCAGCACTATTTCTTATTTGTGAAGTATGAAACAAGGCATACAGAACGTCCTAAATGATATTCGCATAAACAGCTATGTACAATATTGATAAAAGTATTCAAATGACTACAGAAAATGTTTGAAATAAAATCCAATTTGCATAAAACAAAGGGAAATGACAGCATTTTTGCAAAGCATGTATTTTTGTATTGAGCAAAGATATTGGAGTTATCAGAATTTTATAAAGTGTTTGCATGTTTGTGCAGTATTACAATAAAGCTATTTCACACAATACAGCCATTACAGTGCATATTTTGCAAAGTACACCCATTACAGAGCATATTTCGCAAAGTACAGTATTTTCAAGAGTTTATTGTGCATTTGAATGTTACTACCAGCTTACAGTTGTTCACACATAATTACAAGGGTGATATTTTCAGTTTATGTTTTTGTATACGTTGTGGGCATGGCAGACAGATTTCGACAACCCAGTGCACTTTTCTTTGACAGTAATATTGCTGAGAACTGGAGAGTGTTTGAGCAAGAGTACGACATTTTCATACAGGCTGCATTTTCTGATAAAGGTGACCGTACAAAGGCGTTTCTTCTTCTTTCGGCTTTTCCCGGTTAGGGGTCGCCACAGTGGATCACCTGTCTGCTCATGATTGGCAGTGGAGCTTTACGGTGTCGAGTTACCAGCCCGGCGCCCAACCTTCTAGAGAAGGCACACACAATCACACACACATGCATGCACCCACGCCTAGGACCAATTTAGAGTGTCCATTCCACCTACAGCATGTCTTTGGGATGTGAGAGGAATCGGAGCACCCGAGGAAACCCACACGACCACAGGAAAGAAATGCAGACTCTGTACAGAAGGCACCCCAGCTGAGCATCGAACCGGAGAACCTCTTGCTGTGAGGTGGCAATGCTAACCGCTACACTACCGCAGCCGCCCACCATACAAAGGCATTTATTCTACTTAATTTAGCTGGGTCAGAAGCCACTGAAAAGGAAGTTAATTTGTGTATCCACCTGCTATCTGTACCGGAGAAGGGGAAAACCATCATATTGATGTCCTTCAAGAATGCAACTGCAGTCATAACATATGGGTTGTCCTGCCTCAGGCAGCCCTCGGTCGGCCGGATTCCAAATTCTGGGTCCGACGTCGGCTGATGTTGCATTTCTCTCCGACGTCAGAGCGGCTGGAGTATATAGGCATCAGCCGACGCCATCTTCTTCTGTCTCTCTTGCCGCGCGGTGCCCGAAGCAGAAGCAGTTCGCAAGTGCCGGTCGGTCAGCTCCTGTATTCTTCGAAACCAAAGTCATCAAAAAAGCTAAGTACCCCGTTGGGACCTTTTCTTGCCTCAGCCGATGTCAGAAATTACCGAAAAAGTAAATAATTGTTTGTCTTGTGGTAAACAAATACCTCATAAGGATTTCCACTCTTACTGCCTCCCTTGCCTTGGCCCAGACCACGACGTCTCGGCCTGTGCCGCCTGTGCTTGCTTCAATAAGCGTGCACTCAGGTGCCGGGCGGAGTTTGCTGAAGACTTTTTCGGCGAAAAATTTGATTATACAATGCCGTCGGAACAACCGACAACGCAGACTCCTAAGAAACGAAAAGACCGGGACCGACATCCTCGGCCCGCGTCTTCCACCGACACCACGCCAAAACTAACCGCGAGTGACCCGGTTCCCTCTGAGGCGGTTATTCCACCACTCCGAACCGAAGACACCGCATTACCGATACCTCCGATACTGGAGGCCACTCCGCCAGTTATTGATTTTCCTCCGGATACTGAATCCGAGGAAATGCCCGAGACCATTGCTGTTGATAAGGTCACTCCTGCACGTGGAGCGGCTAGGCCTCCCATGTCCATGTCTATCAAGGCCTACACACGTGCTAAGGCAGCCAGCAAGTCCAAGCATCTTACTGCTAAAACCTTACCTCAGCCTACTCCTGAAACTCAAATCATGTCTATGGCCGCAGATTTAATTTCCCTGATCAGAGGTTCCCAGGCCCATCCTGAGAGAGGATCCCAGCCTCCTCCTGATAAGAGGCCCAGGGTTGAACCCTCTGACCCTCTTCCTTCAGATGAAGATTCTGAGGACTCTGGTCACTCCGAAAGCCAGGAAGAGCCCTTCCAGACCTATGAGGATTCGGATGCGGAGGACTCCATTCCCTCAGCCTCTCCTCCTGAGGATATTTCTTTTGGGGAAGTTCTGCATTCCATGAGAGAGCATTTTAAGTGGCAAGGCCAGGAATATTCAGATTCCAGAAAGCCTTGAACCTTCCTTAAAAAGCCCCAACACAGACCCTTAGCTATACCTCCTGTGCTTGATGTTTTGGATGATTTATACTCTGACTCCAGTGTTACCCCTGATACTCTTCCTCCTGCTCCTGTCAAGCCTGACAGATACTATAGGGTCCCAGAAACCCATTCTCATTTCTTTAGGACCCATGCTGTTGTTTTAGAAACAATTTCCCAGGGGCCTAAAGGGGTTTCAGCTACCACCTCCAAAAACCCTTTGCCTTCCGACAGGGAAGCTAGGTCCTTAGAGAGATGGGGGAAGAAGGTTTACACCTCCACTACCTTATCTATGAGAGCTCTCAATTGTCTCTTTCACATGTTCCAATATCAGGATTTCCTGTTAGATGATTTACAGAAAAGATTGGCCTCTCCTGAACCTTTAGATAGGAAGTCTTTGCAGGAGGCTGTGCATAATTCTCAGCAGGTTAGCAATCACTTTCTACAGTGTGGATGTGATGCATTGGAGGCTTCATGTAGGGCAGCTATGACAGGGGTGGTCATTCGTAGACATGCATGGTTAAAAACAACCTTTACCAGATCATGTTAAGGCAAAACTTCTTGACGCGCCCTTGGAAAAGAACAAGCTTTTTGGTGCTAATGCTAAAGATGTGTTAAAGTCCATTGAGGAAAAAGCCAAGTCAGTTCAGACAGTCAAAGATTTCCTCCAGGTTCAGCCGCCCAGATTCAGCAGGAACTGGCCTTCTAAAAACTGGTCCTTTCCTAATCCTGAAAGATTTCAAAGGGGCAAAAACAGGCATGCCTGAGGAAGAGGGCAATACAGAGGATCCTACAGGGGACGACAATGGCAACCAGCAAACCAAAGAAGTGACACAGGGGTTTCTCCTGCCCCGCAGGGACAATCTCAATGACTTTCCTCTAGTTCCGCTGACCAAGGAGCAAACAGAAGCTCCTTTGGGCGGAAAGTTATCTTTGTTTTCAAAAAATTGGCACAAACTGACAACAGACAAATGGATTTTGGACATTATAGACCACGGTTACAGGTTCCATTTTCATACCTTGCCAAGAAAACAAGGCATGCCAAACTTTCCACAAAATCAGAGGGCAGAGGCTATCAAGCAAATTTCTCTGCTTGCTCAGATCAAAGCAATAGAAAAAGTTCCACAACAAGAACAAGGTCAGGGGTTTTATTCAAGACTGTTCCTTGTTCCAAGAAAAGAAAATCAGTGGAGACCAATACTGGACTTGTCCACTTTAAACACTTTTCTCATAGTACCAAAGTTCAAAATGCTAACTCGACAGCAACTCCTTCCCATGCTGGGCAAGGGGTCTTGGCTGATTACTCTGGACCTCAAGGGAGGCATACCTGCATGTCCCTATCAGACACAGCTGCAGAAGATACCTCAGATTTCTTGCAGGGCCAGAGCATTATCAATTCTCAGCATTGCCATTTGGCTTATCTACTGCGCCCAGAGTATTCACGAAATGCCTGGCATCAGTAATTGCTCATTGCAGGCTGCAGAGAATTCAAATTTACCCGTACCTGGACGATTGCCTCATACAAGCGGACAACAAACTAACCTTGACAAAAAACTTGAATTATGTCATACACTTGCTACAGGCTCTGGGATACACAGTCAACTTTCAAAAGTCAAGACTTCAGCCATCCCAGAAAATAACCTTCTTAGGAGTCAAACTAGACACAGCCTCTCAAATGGCTTACCTGACAGAAGACAAGCAGAAGAAGTTAACACATTACTTCAAAAGTTTAGCAAAGCTCACCCAGATGACTGCAAGGAGTTTCCTACAGACCCTGGGTTATATGGCATCCTGCATTCTCCTGGTTCCACTAGCAAGACTACACATGAGAAAGCTTCAATGGTACTTAAAAAGCTTATGGTCTCAACACAGCAACACCCTAGAAGCAACTATTCCACTCATTCCATGTCTTCAAAAGGAATTTCTATGGTGGGCCACAGTAAGCCAGTCAAACACAGGTATGTCGTTCAAAAAACCTCAGATAACACAGACCATGACCACAGACGCCTCAGACCTTGGATGGGGGGCACACATGGAGGGCAGATGTATTCAAGGGCAATGGTCTCCAAAGGAAACACATCTGCATATCAACCAAAAAGAAATGCTAGCAGTAATGCATGCCATCGAGGCCTTTGGACAACAACTTCAACAAGGCCACCTACTAATACGGACAGACAACACCACTGTGATGTGGTACATAAACAAGCAGGGGGCACTCATTCTTACCCCCTTTGCAGACTGACAATGAATCTTTGGGAAAAATCACTGGGTCTAAACATACAGTTACAATCCCAGTTTGTTCCAGGCAAAGACAATGTTCTGGCGGACAGTCTAAGCAGGAATTTCCTAGACCCCCACGAATGGAGGCTACATCCAGACATCTTTATACGACTCGTCTCGACATGGGGCAGGCCGGACGTAGACCTATTTGCCTCCCACCTCAATCATCACTTACAAAAGTTCTGCTCAAGGACATATCATCCACAAGCATGGAAAGTAGATGCTCTCTCATTCAACTGGAGCTCCCTAATAATCTATGCATTTCCACCTCTGCCACTGATGACCACAGTGTTATTAAAGATCAAAGCAGAGCAGCCGAAGGGGATCCTAATAGCTCCAGACTGGCCAAGACAACACTGGTACCCACTACTACGGAGCATATGTCACAACAAAACGTGGGCCCTTCCACAATGGCCTCAACTTTTGACTCAACACAACTTCAGGACAGTTCATCCCAACATCCAAACGCTACAGCTAACAGCTTGGGAAATCCCATAAATAACCTCAATTTACCTCTCTCCAAGGAAGTTCAGCGGATACTAACAGAAGCCCGCAGAGCATCCACCAGAAAGGCTTACTCAGCCAAATGGAAGAGATTCAGCATTTGGAATACCAACAAGGGTCATGATGCATCACTTTGGAGCATTCCACTCATTCTGGAATACTTGGCAGATATGCTACATAACGGACTTTCATACTCTTCCATAAAAATACATGCTTCAGCTATCTCAGCTAGATACAACACTGATCCACCTGTGTTTTCACATCCTTTGCTAAGGCAATTTCTTAGAGGAATCAAGAATATAAAGCCCCTAAGAAAGGCACCAGTATTGGGACCTCAATTTTGTCCTAGAAAAATTGACTCTACCTCCCTTCGAGTCAGCAGCTTCTGTGGATTTACAGTTTATTTCCTGGAAGACAGCTTTCCTGCTGGCCATTACCTCAGCAAGAAGGGTTTCGGAATTACAGGCCTTAATGGCAATACCACCGTTCATAACTTTTCACAGAGACAGGGTCTCCTTACGAACCAACCCTACCTTTCTGCCAAAAGTGGTATCTAGGGTTTCTTTAAATCAAGCAATTCACCTGCCTACTTTCTTTCCCAATCCTGAGAACAAAGGGGAAAGACTGTTACATACCCTGGACATACACAGACAACTTCGCTACTACCTAGACAGAACCAAGACCAGTAGGAAGTCTGATCAGCTTTTTGTAGCTTACGCCCCTGGAGTACAAGGAAAAGCAATTTCCAAACAGACAATTTCAAAATGGATTGGACATTGCATCAGATTCTGTTACTCCTTCCATGGAAAGTGTGCCAGCCAATGTCAGACCACACTCCACCAGAGCTACAGCCACCTCTACAGCATTTTTAAGAGGGGTGCCTACAAAAGACATTCTAGAAGCTGCTACATGGAGCTCCATGCATACATTTTCCAAACACTACAACCTCCCTTTATATTCCTGATCCAGAGCAGGCTTTGCTTCGGCAGTCCTGCAGGGATTGATAGCTACACAATCCTTTTCTTAGAGCATACCACCTCCCCCAGCTAAGCTATGGTATTCAACCCATATGTTATGACTGCAGTTGCATTCTTGAAGGACATAGTACAGTTTTGTACCTACCATAAATGTAGATGTCCGATAGATATGCAACTGCAGTCGGGTTTCCCTCCTCCTTCCCCTCTATGCCTTGGGTCCACTCCTCTCCCTGTTATCCTTAGCTGGGGATATCTGTTATGGTGTATCTGTTTATTGCTTATTTATTGTCTGGAAAGCTATTATTGTCTTCCAGTTTGATTACAGCCTTCCTTGGAGGGCACCTGGCATCTGGGGCAAGAAACACTGAAGAAGATGGCGTCGGCTGATGCTTATATACTCCAGCCGCTCTGACGTCGGAGAGAAATGCGACATCAGCCGACGTCGGACCCAGACTTTGGAATCCGGCCGACCGAGGGCTGCCTGAGGCAGGACAACCCATATGTTATGACTACAGTTGCATATCTATCGGACATCTACATTTATGGTAGGTACAAAACTGTACTTTGTACCTACTGGTTGAGTTAAGGGAGGACCCAGAGTGCTTAAAATGTAAATTTGGAAAAATGTGCAACCCCCCCCAGACAAATGTTACAGTGAAAAGGCACTTATTCTATGCAAGGGATCAAAAACCTGGAGAAACTTTTGCAGCATATATAACTGACCTGAGAAATAAGGCTAAAACATGCAGATTTGGTAATTTAAGGGATGAGATGATAAAGGACAGACTTGTATGTGGTATTAAAGAAGATGCTGTGAGAGAGATTTTGCTTCATGACTGTGATTTAACCTTCAATAAGGCCATTGAGATTTGTCAAATATATGAGCTCACAGAAAAGCACACAAATATGCTTACAAATGAGAATTGCTCTAGAAGGCACACTGATAAAGCTCATGTTGATAGCCCATGGCAGCAACTGTAGACCCTTCTGTACTCACTGGTAAACCCCAGAACTTTCCAGAAAATTCCAGAGTTCGCACAGTCTCAGTGAAGCATAAGAATGAGTCAGCAAACTCAAAGCATGGGCCCCCCAACCCAGTTTCGTAGTCAACTGTCGTAATTGTGGTGTACGTTATGAATCTAAAAGGGAAAAGTGTTTAGCTTTTGCTCAACAATGCCACAAATGCAATAAATGGAATAATTTCAAAAGGTTTTGTAAATCAAAAGGCCCACATTCTTTTATTAAAAGGGAACATTTTAAGAAACGAGTTGATCATTTGGAACCCTGCAGCCCTACTCTTTATGTTGATGGTGCGTCAGTGCTTCATGAAACAGTTAATGTAGTAGATTTAAGGGCAAAGAATGAAGTATCTTGTACGGTTCAGATAAATAGCAAACCCGTAGAGCTCAAAGTTGATGAAGGTTCCAACTGCAGTATTATGTCAGCAAAAACATTTGTTAGTGTGTAGTGAAAGGCTTGATTTGGCAAGGTGAGCTGCGACTTGTTATTTTATGTGGTCAAGAGGCGCATCCAGTCATCATTAGGACTCCAAGATAGTTTGAAAATGTGACTGCTTTCATTTAATAAGCAAGTCCATCATGTTAACCTAAAAGACCACTACTCCAATTTCGCTCAGTACATTTTTTCTATCTATGCTCTTTTCTAAGACAAACTTCCAGTTATGTATTCCATGAAGTTAGACCAAGAGGTGAGTCCAATTATCAGGCCAGCACGAAAAGTTCCAATAGCCATGCAGGATAGAGTCAAAGCTGAATTAGATAAAATGCTGTGACAAGGTGTGATTTGTCCAGTTGAAACCCCAACTGAATGGGTATCTTCCATGGTGGTAGCTCATAAGAAAAGCTCTGATGACATCAGAATATATATTGATCCACGAGATTTGAACAAAGTACTAAAAAGACCTCATCATCCAATGCACACAGTCGAAGAAGTTGCAGCCTTGATGCCAAATTCCACTGTGTTTGTTTTTTCTGTCTTAGATGCAGAGAGTTCATTTTGGCAAATTCAGCTTGCCAAGCAATCCTTGTTGCTCACTACTTTCAGTACTCCATTTGGCAGGTGCAAATTTCTGCAAGTGAAGTCTTTCAACTTGCAATAGAGCAAATTTTTTCTGGATATCCTTTTGCTATTATCATAGACTTACTAGTAGGAAGTCAAGGTGAAGCTGAGCATAACAGAAACCTCAGAACGGTTCTAGAAAGAGCACATCAAGTGAATCGTAAGCTCAGTCCACAGAAATGCAAACAGTTACTTTACAGCTGCAAGTTACTTATGTTGGTCATTTATTTATAAGTACAGGCTTACGACCAGACCCTTCAAAGCAAACAGCCATTCTCGAGATGCCAGCACCAGACAATGTTTAAGCCCTGCAGTGTTTTCTTGGCATGGTCAACTACCTAGGCAAGTTCATTCCAGACTTGAGCCGACTTTCAGCACCGCTTAGAGAGCTGACACGTAAAGATGTATCCTGGTCTTAGAGCAACACCAAAGAGTATTTGATGTCCTGAAACAGAGAATTGCAAGTCCACCAGCCCTCAGATATTACGATGTTCACAAACCTGTTAACTTTCCTGTGATACTTCGAAATGTGGTATGGTGCAGCCATTTTGCAAGAGGATCAACCTGTTGCCTGTGTATCCAGAACTCTTGCCCAAACTGAAATGCAGTATGCCCAGATCGAGAAAGAGCTTTTGACAATTGTGTTTGATGTTCAAACTTCCATGATTGTTTATGGTAGATCTGTCTAGATCGAAAAAGGCCACCAACCTCTAGTCACTGTCTTGAGAAAAACCTATGCATTCAACTACAGCCCAACTGCAACGTATGATGCTGAGATTGCAAAAGTATAACTACAGTCTTGGATGAGTAGCACAAACAGGTTAACCACACAAAACGAAGGCAGGAAAGCAGGAGTAGGTCCACCAAAATTTTATTAGACCATGAACGCTTTCGTCAAGTACATTGCAAGACTTCTTCAGATAAAATCCAAACCAAAAATGAGCACATATAAAGCCATACCGTGTCACAAGATCCCCCCTCACAATTAGCTAATTGAAATCAATTCAAAACAATTGAGAGTTTAAACTGCTCAAATTATCTCTGTTAGAAATGCTACAGCTAAAGTTATCCCAATCCCTCCGCACCACACGCTCCAGAGACCTCAACCTCAATACCACAATCAACAGAACATGCTGGGAGGGAGAGGTTTATAACCCAGAGACTGCCCATGCTATTGAATAGACTTCCCATACATGTCAAGCAGAGCACCTCACTGGCCCTCTTCAAGAGAAATCTTGATGAGCAGATGGGAAATAGAAAATTTACCCCCGGGATCACTCCAGTGGCTCTACTCGACAGAGACACTAGGAACTAAGGTTGGGTGGCACAATGCCAGGGTAATCCTATGGGCCAGGCTTGTAAAGGCTCAGGGTCATTAGCCTAGTACACACCTATGAACCTATAAGACCAGCAAACCCTCAATCCATTACGAAGAAGTGGTAAGGATGCAAACATCCAGAGGTTATGATCAGATTGATGTCATGAAGAGTATTTGCCCAGAGCCGAGATCATACATTCTGGAATCGGAAGGAGCACACTTTAGGCGGAATTGGAAACATTTGAGACTGGTGTCCGAGTCTGTTCCACAGCACATAGCTGGTGAGAACGACTCTCTATCTCCGAGTGAGTTGTCTGGTGTTCCAGTTCCTGAAAAAGTTCCAGAGGACATTCCCGTTCCAGTCACTAGTCCAGAAGTTCCAGATACTAGTTGTTCAAAGACTGCCGCTGTTGCTAAATTTGGTTCAGACTGTTATGTTAGAAGATAGGGTCGCATCTTTAAACCCTGTAACAGATGTGAAGTTACTTGGACATGAACATTGTGCTTTGTTTTTATTGTCTAACTCTATAATGTTTTTACAAAGGGTTTATTAAGAGGGAGGATGTAGATCAGTTTGTGTGTGTGTGTGTGTGTGTGTGTGTGTGTGTGTGTGTGTGTGTGTGTGTGTGTGTGTGTGTGTGTGTGTCTTTAAGAAGCTATCCAATGGCTTGCACAAGTGTATAAATACTGAGCACATGCAAGCCTGACTGCCGATGTTCTTCATGTTTCACTGTTGCAGTCATCACACTTGGGTTATCTGCCTGCAGGTATCCCTCAGTCGACCCGAATACCAGAGTCTTGGGAATTCTGCATCGGATGCTGTCGCTTCTTCCATGATGTCAGGTCATCAGGGGTATAAAACATGCAGCTGACACCATTACATTAGCTTTTCTTGCTGTGCAGCAGCCCGAAGCAGAAGCAGTTCGCAAGTGCTGGTTGGCCACTACCTGAAATTTTCATTTTTCGAGTTTCAAACCTGAAGTCTTCTAAAGCTAAGCACCCTGTTGGGGATCCTTTTTTCTTGCTCTAACCGATGTCAGAAAAAGTTAACAATTGTCTTGCCTGTGGAAAGCAAGTACCTCATAGAGATTTTCATTCTTATTGTGTCACCTGTCTAGGCCCAGACCACGACGTTCCTCGCTGTCGGTTTTGTACCTTAACACCCAAACTATTCATCGTTGGGCTATCTTTGTCGCTGCTCTCATTCTCCGTATTCTGAAATGGCTTCGATAAGCCATCCAACTACCGATCTTCCGAAAATACGTAAGGATAAAGACTTGAGACAGACCGCATAGGTCCAAAACTGCTGACGATGCTTCCGTTAAAATAGTCGCCAGTCCGCCGGTACGCAGTGAGGCACTTTCGCAGCCCCTGATACCCACTTCTACAGATTTGCAGGCCCCTACTGAGACCCATTCGGAGTCCGGTGTGCCGCGAGATGCTTCTTCGACTATGGAACCTGTGGATGTCTCTACCTTGGAAGGGTCCGGAGCCGCTGTGCAGGCACCGGCTTCTGAGGGTGTTTTCAGACCTGCCGATGTTCGTATTAAACCGACTACTTCATTTCTGACTAAAACTATCGCGTTTTCAGGCCCAAAGTTTGCACTACGCCTAGGAAACCGACGACCAAAGCACATTCTCAAGCTCCCATGCCACAGAAACAAATGCTTAAAATGGCTGAAGACCTTATTACTTTAATTAGGGGAAGCCAGCCATCCCCCTCTAAAACACAGAATTGATTTTCCTTCTGATTCTTCAGACCATGAGTCCTATGACTCTGATCCCTCTGATTACCAGGATATACCCTTATCTACCTATGAGGACTCAGATGCAGAGGATTCCATTCCCTCTGCCTCCCCTCCAGATGACTTTTCTTTCGGTGAAACCTTGCATACCTTAAGAGAGCATTTCCACTGGGAATGCCAGGACTACCCACAGTCCAAAAAGAGACTCAGAGAATTTTTAGACTTGCCTCAGCACAGGCTTCTAGCTATACCCCCTGTCCTGGATATTGTAGATGATGTCTTCATGGAATCCAGTCTTAACCCTGATACTTTACCACCAGCTCCTAGAAAGCCTAACGGGTACTACAGAGTACCTGACTCTCACAAATTTCTATTTAAAAATCCCACTGCGGATCCAGAGACCATTTTCCAGGGACCTAAAGGTATTAAGGCTACTACAGCCAAAAACCCTACCCCTTTGGACAGGGATTCTAGGGCTTTAGACGGATGGGATAAGAAGGTATATACCTCTGCAACTCTTGCCATCAGGGTTTTAAATTGCCACTTTCACATGTTGATGTACCAGCAGCATATTATGTAACTAATTAAACAAAATATGTTGTTGATTCCTGATTCTACAGAAAATAAAGATTTACAAGAGTTCATGCATTCTGCAAACCAAGTTAGTAAACATACTTTTCAGTGTGGCTTTGATGCCTTAGAAGCATCTTGCAGGGCTGCTGTCACTGGGTCTGTACTGAGAAGGCATGCTTGGCTGAAGAAGCAAATCTTGTCAGACCACGTCAAAGAAAAAATATAGATGCCCCATTAGCCCAAGAATGTGTGTTTGGCACAAAAGCAGAAGAAGTTCTTAAAAAGATGGAGGAGAAAGCTAAATCTATGCAAACTGTTAAAGATTTCTTACAGGTACAGCCACCTAGGTTCAGTAGGCATTGGCCTTCTAAAAACTGGTCCTTTCCAGTCCATCCCAGACCTTCTCAGTCCAAACCCAGGAGCAACAGACCACAAAGACTACAGTCTCAGGGTATGCAGAGATCTAAACAGTGGACTGCTCCCACCTCAAAAGCAGGAAGTGGTAAGCCACCCCCTTATGGAAAAAGTTCACAATGACTTGTCTGTCATCCTTCCCAGCCATGCCCAAGTACTTACACCCCTAGGAGGATAACTCGCCCTGCATGCAAAAAACTGGAGGTACATTACCCAGGACCAATGGGTCCTAAACATTGTATCCCAGGGAATACAGACTCTACTTCCACTCACTGCCAACCCCAAGTGGATTGCCATACCTTCCTCTAAACCAGTGGGCAGAGGCCCAAAAGCAAGTACTTTTTCTTCTCAGTATCAGAGCTATTCAACCTGTTCCGGTAGAGCAAAGGGGGCAGAGTTTCTACTCCAGACTGTTCCTGGTGCCCAGAAAAGAGAACTATTGGCGCCCTATCCTGGATCTGTCCATTCTCAACACCTTCCTGGTGGTATCAAAATTCAAAATGCTTACACTCCAGCAGCTGCTTCCTGTGCTAGCCAAGGACTCCTAGCTGGTCACCCTAGATTTAAAAGAAGCTTATCTGCACATCCCCATTAGGGAATCCTGCACAAAATATCTACGTTTCAGGGCAGGCTCTATGCACTATCAGTTCTCTGCACTTCCCTTTGGCTTATGTACTGCACCCAGCGTATTCACAAAGTTCCTGGCTCCAGCCATTGCATACTGCAGGCAGAGAAATATTTAAATTTACCATTACTTGGACAATTGCCTGATTCAGGCGCACAGTCAGGAATTGCTACTTCAGCACCTGACGTTTGTAAAGAGACTCTTATCTGCTCTGGGTATACCATCAACGAAAATAAATCACATCTGGTACCCAACAAGATTGTATTCCTGGGAGAAAGCTTGAACACAACTTCCCAGATGGCATTCCTCACTCCAGAAAAGCAGGTTCATCTGACAAACTACTTCAAACTTCTGGCCACCAAAACCCAGCTATCTGCAAGAAAAATACTGCAAGCCTTAGGGTTCATGGCCTCATGCATTCTACTAATTCCATATGCAAGACTGCATATGAGGAAACCTCAGTGGTACTTAAAAGTCTCTGGTGTCAACATTCTCAGGACCTGGAAACACTAATTCCTATCATTCCTTGTCTAAGGACGGAGTTCCTTTGGTGGGCAGAAGCTTGCCACCACAACAAGGGACTCCCTTTCACTCAACCCCGCGCCACCCAAACCCTGACAACAGACGCATCAGACTATGCATGGTGGGGCTCACATAGCAGGCAAATGCATTCAAGGCAAATGGATAAATTCACCTGCATATCAATCAAAAAGAAATGTTAGCTGTACAGAATGCACTGACTGCCTTCAAGTACCTTATCCTTCCAGGGCAACTCTTGATAAAGGCGGACAACACCACAGTTATGTGGTACATAAACAAGCAGGGGGGAACTCATGCCTACCCACTCTGCAGGTTAGCCAAGGCCCTGTGGAACACAGCCTTGAGCAACCAAGTGCACCTGCAAGCTCAATTCCTGCCAGGCAAACAAAATTCACTGGCAGACGACTTAAGCAGAAATCTTCTGGACCCACACGAGTGGAAACTGGAACCCAGCTCATTCAAACTTCTAATCCACAGGTGGGGGACACCAGAGGTGGACCTCTTTGCTTCCCCCCAAAACCATCAATTGAAAAAATGTTGTACCAGAAATCCCCACAGCCAAGCATGGAAGGTGGATACCCTATCCTTTACATGGGAAAACCTCTCAATCTATGCCTTTCCCCCTCTGCCCTTCCTCTCAAGTACTACTCAAGATCAAACAAGACAGGCCAAGGACAATCCTCATTGCACAGACTGGCCACACCAGCACTGATATCCACTCCTAAGCAGTCTGACAGCAGTTCCACCCTGACACCTACATCAGACCCCCTCTCTGCTGTCTCAGCAGGAGAGATAGATTTTGCACCCTCAGCTGCAAACTGTGAACCTTGCAGCCTGGCTTATTCCCTGAATACACCACCAGCAACCCTCAGCAAACAGGTGCTGAATGTCATCCTTAAGGCCGGGAGGCCTAGTATTTGAAAATCCTAGTCAGAAAAATGGAAAAGATACTGTTCTTGGAGTCAGTCTCAAGGAAAGGACACAGCCGTGCCCACCTTACCTCAAATCCCAGATTACATAGCAGAGCTACTTCACAAAGGCCTGTCCTTTTCATCAATTAAAATTCATGCCTCTGCTACCTCAGCTCATTACAATACTGAGCCACCCCTCTTCTCTCACCCTCTGATCAAACAGTTCCTGAGAGGCGCTAACAATTTAAGGCCCCCGAGGAGAGCTCCCACTCCTGCTTGGGACCTTAACTTTGTAGTAGAGAAGCTCATGCTTCCCCCTTTTGAGCCTGCTGCTACAGCAGAGTTGAAATTCCTCTCTCGGAAAACAGCCTTACTTCTAGCCATCACTTCAGCAAGAAGAGTGTCTTGAATTATAGGCTCTTATGGCTGTGGAACCCTTTAGTATTTTCCATGCGAACAGGGTTTCCCTCAGAACTAACCCATCATTTATGCCCAAGGTGGTATCCAATGTGGCTTTAAACCAATCCATGTACCAACTTTTTTCCCTAATCCTTGGAATAAAGAGGAAAGAACCCTGCACTCCTTGGACGTACACAGACAGCTCAGGTTCTACCTGGACAGGACTAAGCCTTTCAGAAAAACTGACCAGCTGCTAGTCAGCTTTGCTATAGGGGCAGAGGGCAAGGCCATTTCAAAGCAAACCATTTCCAAATGGATAGCACACTGCATGCATTTCTGCTACAAACACCATGGAAAACCTATCCCACAGGGGATCAAAACTCATTCCACTAGGACTACCTCAACCTCTACAGCATTTCTCAGGGGAGTCCCTACTAGGAACATCCTGGAAGCTGCAACCTGGAGATGTTCATCATGTTTCACTGTTGCAGTCATTACTCTTGGGTTATCCTGCTGGCAGGCTACCCTCAGTCGGCCAGAATTCCAAAGTCTAGGTCCGGCGTCGGTTGCTGTCGCCTCTTCCCTGATGTCAGTGCGCAAGGGGTATAAAAGATGCATCCGACACCATTTTCTACAATTTTTCTTGCCGCGCGGTGCCCAAAGCAAAAGCAGTTCGCAAGTGCCGGTCGGCCGACTCCTGAGATTTTCAAATCCGAATTTCAGAACCTAAGTCTTCATTAAAGCTAAGTACCCCGTTGGGGAAACTTTTTTCTTGCTCCAGACCGATGTCAGAAAAAGTTAACAATTGTATTTCTTGTGGGAAGCAAATACCTCATAAGGATTTGCATTCTTACTGTATCTCTTGCCTAAGCCCTGATCACAATGTTGCTAGCTGCCGGTTTTGTGCTAGATTTAACCAACGCAGTATTAAGCGTTGGTTTGATTTTGCATTTCATTACTTTGGCCAAAGATTTAATTATATAATGACGTCAGACCAGCCGACAACTGGAGTTTACAAAAAACACAAGGACAAGGAAAAGGATAGGCATCCGAGGTCCAAAACCGATGACTAGGCCTCTGCTAGGCCAGTCGCCTGTTCTCAGTGAGGTGCTTTTGCAGCCCCTGGCGCCCGCTACCTCACAGCCACAGGCCGCTTCCGACTCCCAAGTGGAGCCGACTGGGCCTCTGGATGCTCAAGGTATTGGACACTCGGAAATCATTCCCTCAGATGGGTCTGGAGCCGCTGAGCAGGCATCGGCTTCTGAGGGTGTCTTCAGACCTACACAACTATATATTAAGCCATCTTCAGCTTCAAAGACTAAAGCAGCTCTAAAGACAAAGAAACAAGTACAGCATTCTCCTATTCAGTCTACCATGCCTAAAAAACATGCTCAAAATGGCCGAAGACCTAATTACTTTGATCAGGGGCTCCCGTCCCCCGCCTGATAAGAGGCCTAGGCAAGAGACGGAGTATTATTCTTCTGATCAGGTTTCTATGCCCTCTGATTTCTCTTCTGAACAGGATTATTCCATGCTTCCCTATGAGGATTCTGATGCTGAAGAATCCATTCCTTCAGCCTCTCGCCCTGAGGATTATTCTTTTGGGGAAGCCCTGCATACCGTGAGGGAGCATTTCCACTGAGAGAGCCAAGATTATTCTGAATCTAAGAAAAGGCTCAGAGACTTTCTGCTACTTCCTCAGCACAGGCCCCTTGCTATTCCACCTGTTTTAGACATTGTAGATGATTTATTTTGAGAGTCCGGCCTGTCCCCTGACTCTTTACCCCCTGCACCTGCTAAGCCAGACAGATAACTACAGGGTTCCGGATTCTTATAAATTCCTATATAAAAACCCTGCTGCTGATCCAGAAACTATATCTCAGGGTCCCAAAGGGGTTAAAGCCTCCACTGCAAAAAACCCTGTCCCCTCTGATAGGGATTCTTGGGCTCTAGACAGATGGGGAGAAAAAAGTATACACTTTTGCTACCTTGGCTGTAAGGGATTTAAATTGTCACTTTCATATGCTTAAATATCAGCAATATTTAATGTCACTGCTTAAACAGAAATTGTTGACAAATACTGAATGTTCCGAGAACAAGGAATTGCAGGATTTATTGCATGCAGCTGAACAAGTGGGAAAACATACTTTGCAATGTGGTTATGATTCACTGGAGGCCTCGTGCAGGGCCGCTGTCACAGGTTCTGTTATTAGAAGGCATGCTTGGTTAAAGGAACAGAATCTGCCTGATCATGTTAAAGCAAAATTATTAGATGCACCATTGCAGCATGATACTTTGTTTGGTACTAAAGCAGAAGAGGTTTTGAAAAAAATTGAGGCTAAAGCAAAATCCATGCAGACAGTCAAGGATTTCTTACAGGTACAGCCACCCAGGTTTAGCAGGAACTGGCCTTCCAAAAATTGGTCCTTTCCAGTGTCAGACAGACCACAAAGAGGCAGATCCAGGCATCCCAGCGGCAGATCTCAGCCCCAAGGCTCATACAGGCCTAAACAATGGGGTGCTCCTACCTCCAAAAGTGGAGAAGACAAATCACAACCTTACAGGAAACCGTCCTAATGACTTTCCTCTGCCAGATCCAAGCACTTTTCTTTTGGCAGCCCCTTTAGGGGGAAAACTAGCATTTTTTTCATCAAATTGGCAAATGATTACCCAAGAGAAATGGGTCCTGAACATAGTGTCCCAAGGCTGCAGGTTCCGTTTTCACACTCTGACAAGGTCAAAAGGTTTGCCAGACCTGCCACACAATCAATGGACAGAGGCGCAAAAAGTAATTACAGCCCTCATGGAATTGAGGGCCATACAGCAAGTACCACAACAAGAGCAGGGGCAAGGATTTTACTCCAGACTTTTCCTAGTACCCAGGAAGGACAGAACCTGGAGGCCAATACTGGACCTGTCTATACTAAATACTTTTCTGGAAGTTCCAAAATTCGTGGTGTTGACTCTGACTCTACAGCAGCTACTGCCCATGCTGGGCAAGAAGGCTTGGCTCATAACTTTGGACCTAAAAGAGGCATACCTGCATGTCCCAATCAGACAATTTTGCAGAAGATACCTCAGATTCATAGCTGGATCAATGCATTACCAATTCTCTGCACTGCCCTTTGGCTTATCTACTGCACCCAGGGTATTCACAAAGTGCCTGGCACCAGTAATTGCATTTTGCGACAAAGAGGAATTCAAATATATCCCTACTTGGACGACTGTCTAATTCAAGCAGAGAACAAAGACATTCTTCTAAAGCATCTGGCGTTTGTAAAAAGATTATTACTAATTTGCCTAGAGTACACAGTAAACGAAAAGAAATCAAAACTAGTGCCCTATCAAGAGATAATATTCCTGGGTGCAAGCTTAAATACAACTGCCCAGATGGCTTATCTCATGCCAGACCAACAAAAGCAACTGACTTCTTACTTCAAAAAATTGGCAACAAAGACCCAGTTATCTGCAAGGAAAATCATGCAGGCCTTGGGTTTCATGGCATCCTGCATTCTACTAATTCCATATGCCAGACTGCATATGAGGAAACTACAGTGGTATCTAAAAAGTGTTTGGACTCAGCATTGCCACAGCCTGGAGACAGTAATTTACCCTCATTCCCTGCCTGCAACAGGAGTTTCGATGGTGGGCAGAGGCCTGTCACCACAACAAGGGTCTGCCATTCACTTTACCCACAGCCAGCCAAACACTGACAACAGATGCATCAGATTATGCCTGGGGGGCCCATATCGCAGGAAAATGTATTCAGGGCACATGGCCTGCAAGCCAGATGCATCTTCACATCAATCAAAAAGAGATGCTAGCTGTTCAGAATGCCCTGACAGCTTTCAAGGATCTACTTCATCCAGGGCAGCTACTGATAGACAGACAATACTACGGTCATGTGGTACATAAACAAAAGGGAGCTACACATTCCTACCCCCTCTGCAGACAAGCAATGACCTTATGGGACACAGCATTGGCTTATCAAGTTCACCTGCAAGCACAATTCCTGCCAGGAAAAACAAATCCTCTGGCAGACGAACTAAGCAGAAACCTCATGGATCCCCACGAGTGGAAACTGGATCCACAAGTCTTCAGCATGATAACAAGGAAATGGGGATGCCCAGACATAGATCTATTTGCCTCTCTTCACAACTGCCAATTACAGTGATTTTGCACAAGGATTTATCACAAACAAGCATGGAGAGTGGACGTCCTATCCTTCAGCTGGGAAAAACCTAGCAGTGTATGCCTTTCCTCCACTGCCTCTCCTTCCCAGGGTACTCCTTAAGGTCAGACAAGAGAAGCCAAAAATGATACTGATTGCACCAGACTGGCCACACCAGCACTGGTACCCAATCCTAAAGAGCTTGTCTCAAGGCCCAGCATGGATATTGCCTCAAACTTCTCATTTCCTGACCCAACAAAACAATCAGATCCTGCACAGCCAACTCAGGACCTTAAATCTGGCAGCATGGCAGTTAATGTAGCCATTCAGAACACTCCTCTTTCAAAAGCTGTGATGGATGTTATCTTGGAGGCCAGGAGGCCCAGTACCAGAAAATCTTGTGCAGAAAAATGGAAGAGATTCTGTACTTGGAACCAGGAACAAGGCATTGACACGTATGTACCAAATATCCCTCAGATTTTGTAATACCTAACTGAGATGCTGGACAAAGGCCTTTCTTTTTCATCAATTAAGATTCATGCCTCTGCCATTTCAGCCCATTACAATACGGAACCACCTATCTTTTCTCATCCTTTAATAAGGCAGTACCTCAGAGGGGCCAAAAACATCAGGCCTCCAAGGAGAGCACCTATTCCGGCATGGGACCTCAATTTTGCCTTGGAAAAACTCACACTGTCTCCTTTTGAGCCAGCCTCAACAGCGGATGTAAAATTATTCTCCTGGAAAACAGCTCTGCTCTTGGCAATAACCTCTGCAAGACGAGTCTCGGAGTTATAAGCACTCATGGCTGTGGAACCTTTTATCATTTTTCATCCAGACAGGGTTTCTCTGAGGAAAAACCCAACATTTATGCCTAAGGTGGTGTCCAGTGTGGCCCTCAACCAAACCATTCACTTGCCTACCTTTTATCCAAATCCACAGAACAAGGGTGAGAAAATTCTGCATTCTTTGGACATACCCAGGCAGCTACGCTTCTACTTGGATAGAACTAAAGCTTTCAGAAAGACTGAGCAACTTTTAGTGTCATATGCTGCAGGATCACAAGGAAAGGCCATCTCAAAACAGACTATTTCTAAATGGATAGGCCATTGCATCTGTTTCTGCTATTCTCAGCATGGCAAATCATTGCCTAAGGGCATTAGGCCTCATTCTACCAGAGCAGCAGCCACTTCAGCAGCCTTCCTCAGAGGAGTACCAACCAAAGACATCTTAGAGGCTGCAACTTGGAGTTCAGTGCACACCTTTACGAAGCACTACCATTTACCTCTTTACTCTAAATCCAGAGCAGGCTTTGCCACTGCAGTTCTGCAGGGCCTCATAGCCTCTCCTAATTCTATTTAGCCCAGCCTCCCATCCTCAGCTTTGGGATTTAGCCCAAGAGTAATGACTGCAACAGTGAAACACGATGAACATAGTACATTTGTGTACCTACTATAAATGTAGATGTTCAAGTGTATTCACTGTTGCAGTCCAGGTTACCCACCCACCCACCATCCCCCTTTTTCTTTGCTGGGACTTATCTGTACTTCTCTATCCTATACAACCTTTGTGGTGTATTTGCTTGTAGATGAAGGAAATGTTTGTTTTTGTGCATGCATACTTACTGGCATAATTTTCAGCCTACCAATTTGGGGGCACCTGACATCTGGGGCAAGAAAAACTGAAGAAAATGGTGTCTGCTGCATCTTTTATACCCCTGGCGCACTGACATCAGGGAAGAGGCGACAGTAACCGACGCCGGACCTAGACTTTGGAATTCAGGTTGACTGCGGGTAGCCTGCCAGCAAGATAACCCAAGAGTAATGACTGCAACAGTGAATACACTCGAACATCTACATTTATGGTAGGTACCCAACTGTACTTTATGGCTTAACCTGGGGGGGTGACATGGGCGGAGCCAGTTTGTTGCGTAGTGGGTTTTGAGAAGTTTTTTTTCAATTGGGAGGTAGAGGTTGTGGAGGTTATGTGAGTTCAGAGTGTATTCCAGTTTCTGGCAATAGAGCAGGGAAAGAGGGATTTGCCTGCCTCATTTCTGTGTTTAATGACATTTATGTGGTTCTGATAAGTAGATCTTAAGGTTGTGGAAGGGGTGAATAAGTTGATGAAGGGCAGGGTTATTTTCAGGGTGGTGGTAGAGCTTGTGAGTTGGGGGAACTCAAGCCAGTTCAGCTGCTTGAGGGCCAGTGATGAGACCTATAGTTGGCTTCGGTAGCAAACTTTGCAGTCTTGTTGTAGCAATATTCCATCTTGGTTAGTTCTGAGCTTTGAAGGTTGGTTAGGATAGCGGAGGCATACATGAGGATGGATAGTAGATGGGTTCTTGCAATCATGGCTTTTGTATTTTTAGACATAAACTGATGTTCTTTGTGTTTCACTGTTGCAGTCATTACATTTGGGTTATCCTGCTGGCAGGTTGCCCTCAAGTCGGCCTGAATTCCAAAGTCTTGGGTCCTGCGTTGGTTGCTGTCACCTCTTCCCTGACATCAGGTCGTCAGGGGTATAAAAGATGCAGCCGACGCCATTTTTATTTAGTCTTTCTTGCCGCGCAGTGCCCGAAGCAGAAGCAGTTCGCAAGTGCCGGTCGGCCGACTCCTGAGATTTTCGTGTTCGAGTTTCAGATCCGAAGTCTTCATTAAAAGCTAAGTACCCCGTTAGGGAAACTTTTTTCTTGCTCCAGACCGATGTCAGAAAAAGTTAATAATTGTATTTGTTGTGGGAAGCAAATACCTCATAAGGACTTTCATTCTTACTGTATTCCTTGCCTAGGCCCTGACCACGACGTTGCTAGTTGTCTGTTTGGGGCGAAGATTTAATTATACAATGTCATTGTATAGCCATCTGACTACCTGAGTTCACTAAAAACACAAAGAAAAAGAAAAGGACAGGCAACCGAGGTCCAAAACCGATGAAGCTTCTCCTAAGCAAGTCGCCGGTTTGCTGGTTCTCAATGAGAAGCTTTCCCTGACGCCCGCTACTTTAGAGTCGCAGGCCGCTACCGACTCAAGGTATTGGAGCCTTAGAGATTATTCCCTCAGATAGGTCCGGAGCCGCTGAGCAGGCATCGGCTTCTGAGTGTATTCAGACCTAAACAATTATATATTAAACCGACTTCAAAGACTAAAACACCTTTAAAGGCAAAGAAACAAGTTCACCAGTCACAAGAACAGGCCTCCATGCCCAAAAATCAGATGCTCAAAATGGCCGAAGACTTAATTACCTTGATCAGGGGTTCCCATCCCCCTCCTGATAAGAGGCCTAGGCAAGAGACAGACTATGAATCTTCAGATCAGGTTTCCATTTCTTCTGATTCGTCTTCTGATCAGGAATATTCTTTTCCCCCCTATGAGGATTCTGATGCTGAAGAATCAATTCCTTCAGCTTCTCCTCCTAAGGACTACTCTTTCGGGGAAACCTTGCATACCATGAGGGAGCACTTCCACTGGGAGAGCCAAGATTTTTCAGAATCTAAGAAAAGGCTCAGAGACTTCCTTTTACTACCTCAACACAGGCCTCTGGCTATTCCACCTGTGTTGGACATTGTAGATGATGTGTTCTCGGAGTCTAGTCTGACCCCTGAATCTCTACCTCCAGCTCCTGTTAAGCCAGACAGATACTACAGGGTCCCTGACTCTCATAAATTCCTTTTCAAAAACCCTACTGCACACCCAGAAACTATTTCTCAGGGTCCAAAAGGGGGTCAAGGCTTCTACTGCAAAAAAAACTACTCCATCTGACAGGGATTCTAGGGCTCTGGATAGATGGGGAAAAAAGATTTACACATCTGCTACTTTGGCTGTAAGGGCCTTAAATTGCCAGTTTCATGTGCTCAAATATCAGCAATATATCATGACACTGCTTAAACAGAAAATAATGGCAAATTCTGAATGTGCAGAAAACAAAGAAATGCAGGATTTATTGCAGCAGTACAAGTTGGAAAGCATACTTTGCAATGTGGGTTTGATTCTCTGGAGGCCTCCTGCAGGGCCGCTGTTACGGGTTCTGTCATTAGGAGGCATGCTTGATTAAAGGAACAAAATCTGCCTGACCATGTTAAAGCAAAATTATTAGATGCTCCTTTACAACATGATACCTTGTTTGGTGTTAAGGCAGAAGAGATGTTAAAGAAAATGGAGGACGAAGCTAAATCTATGCAAACGGTCAAGGATTTCTTACAGGTACAGCCACCTAGATTTAGCAGACACTGGCCTACAAAGAATTGGTCCTTTCCAGTCTCAGACAGACCTCAAAGGGGCAGACCCCTAGAGGCAGATCACAGCCGCAAGGATCCTACAGGTCTAAGCAGTGGAGTGCTTCTACCTCCAAAGGTGGAGAGGACAAATCACAATCATACAGGAAACCGTCCCAATGACTCCCCCTTGCCTGCGCCAAGCACTTATTTTCTGGCAGCACCCTTAGGGAGAAAACTAGCATTTTTTTCTCAAAATTGGCACATTATAACCCAGGACAAATGGGTTCTAGACATAGTGTCACAAGGCTACAAGTTTCATTTCCATACCCTGCTAAGGGCAAACAGTTGGCCAGACCTGCCAAAAGAATCAATGGGCAGAGGCTCAAAAAAGTACAGTTTTATACGTACCATAAATGTAGATGTTCGAGTGTTCACACTGCTGCAGTCATCACACTTGGGTTATCCTGCCATCAGGCGGTCCCGCAGTCGGATAGAGTTCCAAAGTCTTGGTCCGGCGTCGGTTGCGGTCACTTCTTCCCTGACGTCAGTGCGCCAGGGGTATATAATATGCATCCGTCGCCATTTTCTTCAGTTTTTCTTGCCCCAGATGTCAGGTACCCCCAAGTAGGTAGGCAATACATATTGCTAAGCAAAAAATAAACATATAAAATAAAAACAATATCTGCAGTTACCAGTAAATGCACCCCAAATGTTGTATAGGATAGAAAGGTATAGATAAGTCCAGCTAGTTCAGAGGGGATGGAGGGAGGGTAACCTGGACTGCAGCAGTGTGAACACTCGAACATCTACATTTATGGTAGGTACAAAACTGTACTATGTTCATCGTGTTACACTGCTGCAGTCATCACACTTGGGTTGAATCCCAAAGCTAAGGTTGGGTGGCTGGTCTATAAAGAGTTAGGAATGGCTATGAGGTCCTGCAGAACTGCAGTGGCAAATCCTGCTCTGGATTTAGAGTAAAGAGGCAGCTGATAATGCTTGGTGAAGGTGTGCACTGAACTCCAAGTTGCAGCCTCCAAAATTTCCTTGGTAGGTACTCCTCTGAGAAAGGCTGTTGAAGTGGCTGTTGCCCTGGTGGAATGAGGCCTAATGTTATAAGGGACTGATTTTCCATGCTGTGTGTAGCAGTGCTGAATACAGTGTCCTATCCATTTAGATATAGTCTGCTTTGAGATAGCCTTGCCTTGTGATCCTGCAGCATATGCTACAAACAGTTGTTCAGTTTTCCTGAAAGGTTTTGTTTTGTCCAAGTAGAAGCGTAGCTGTGTATGTCCAAAGAATACAGAAGTTTCTCCCCTTTATTTTGGGGGTTTGGATAAAAAGTTGGCAAATGGATGGTTCGGTTAAGAGCCACACTAGATACCACCTTTGGCATAAAGGTAGAGTTTGTCCTTAAAGATACCCTGTCCTGATAAAAGGTTCCACTGCCATTAATGCCTGTAGCTCTGAGACTCTTCGTGCTGAAGTTACTGCCAGGAGCAGAGCTGTTTTCCATGATAAAAATTTTAGATCAGCTGTATTGGCTGGCTCAAAAGGTGGTAGGGTCAGTTTTTCCAAAACTAAATTGAGGTCCCAAGTTGGTGTTGGTGCTCTCCAGGGCAGTCTTATGTTTTTAGCCCCTCTGAGGTACTGCTTAAGCAAGGGATGAGAGAATAAAGGAGGATCCATGTTGTAATGTGCAGAAATGGCAGAGGCGTGGATCTTAATTGATGAAAATGATAGGCCTCTGTCCAGCATCTCAGTTAAGTATTGTAAAATCTGAGGAATGTTTGGAACAAGAGGGTCAAGGCTCTGAGCCTGGTTCCAGGCGCAGAATCTCTTCCATTTTTCTGAGTAAGCTTTCCTGGTGCTAGGCCTTCTGGCCTTCAAAATGACATCCATAACAGCTTTAGAGAGAGGTGTTGCCTGTTTGACTAAAGTATCTGCCATGCCACCAGGTTTAGGGTTTTGAGCTGACCGTGCAGGATCTGATTGTTTTGTTGAGTCAGAAGGTGTGGAATTTGGGTCAAAATCCATGGTGGGCCCTGAGCCAAGTTCCTTAAGATTGGGTACCAGTCCTGGCGTGACCAGTATGGAGCAATCAGGATCATCTGTGGTTTTTCTTGTCTGGCTTTTAGGAGTACCTTTGAAAGGAGAGGCAGTGGTGGGAAGGCATAGACTTTTAGGTTTTTCCAGCTGAACAGAAGAGCATCCACTTTCTATGCTTGTTTGTGATAAGTCCTTGTGCAGAATTTTTGTAGTTGGTAATTCAGTGGGGAGGCAAAAAGATCTATGTCTGGGCATCCCCTTTTTTGTGTTATCATGCTGAAGATTTGTGGATTAAATTTCCATTCGTGAGGGTCCATGATATTTCTGCTTAGGTTGTCTGCCAGAGTATTTTTCTTTCCTGGCAGGAATTGTGCTTGCAGATGAACTTGGTACGTTAGAGCTGTGTTCCTACAAGGTCATGGCTTGCCTGCATAGGGGATAAGAATGAGTGCCCCCTTGTTTGTTTATGTACCATATTACTGTGGTGTTGTCTGTCTTTAGTAATAGTTGTCCTGGATGTAGAAGGTCCTTGAAAGCTGTTAGGGCATTTTGAACAGCCAACATCTCTTTTTGATTGATGTGAAGATGCATCTGGTCTGTGGTCCAGTTGCCCTGAATGCATTTTCCTGCCATGTGTGCTCCCCAGGCGTAATCTGAAGCATCTGTTGTTAGAGTTTGCCTGGCTGTGGGTTGGGTAAAAGGCTGACCCTTGTTTAGGTGACATGCCTGTGCCCACCATCAAAACTCCTGTTGTAGGCAGGGAATCATTGAAATTACTGCTTCTAAACTGTGAGAGTGTTGAGTCCAAACACTTTTTAGGTACCATTGTAATTTCCTCATATGCAGTCGCATATGGTATTAGTAGTATGCATGATGCCATGAATCCCAGGGCCTGCAGAATTTTTCTTGCAGGGATATGGGACTTTTTTTTTTTGCCAGTAATTGAAAATATTGAGTTAGCTGAAGTTGTTTGTCTGTATGAGGTAAGCCATCTGGGCCATTGTATTTAAGCTGGCACCCAGGAATGTAATCTGTTGTGAGGGCACTAGTTTTGACTTCTTTTCGTTTATTGTGTACCCTAGAGAAATTAGCAACTTTTTCACAAACGCCAGATGCTGTAGAAGAATGTCCCTTGTCTCTGCTTGAATGAGGCAGTCGTCCAGGTATGGATATATTTGAATTCCTTTTTGTCTGCAAAATGCAATTACTGGTGCCAGGCACTTTGTGAAGACCCTGGGTGCAGTAGATAAGCCAAAGGGCAGTGCAGAGAATTGGTAGTGCATTGTACCAGCTTTGAATCTGAGGTATCTTCTGCAATTTTGTCTGATAGGGACATGCAGGTATGCCTCTTTGAGGTCCAGAGTAACAAGCCAAGCCTTCTTGCCCAGCATGAGTAGAAGCTGCTGTAATGTCAACATTTTGAATTTCGGAATATCCAGGTAAGTGTTCAGAATTGAAAGGTCCAGTATGGGCCTCCAGGCTTTGTCCTTTCTGGGGACCAGGAAGAGTCTTGAGTAAAATCCTTGTCCTTGTTCCTGTTGTGATACTTTTTGTATATCTCTCATGTCCATGAGGGCTGAAATTTGTGCCTCTGCCCATTGATTTTGTGGCAGGTCTGGCATTCCTTTTAGCTTTGGTAAAGTATGAAAGTGGAATCTGTAACCATGAGACGCAATATTCAGGACCCATTTGTCTTGGGTGATTGCTTGCCAGTTTTGAGAAAAAAGTGCTAGTTTTCCCCCTAAGGGGGCTTCCAAAAGGGACGTTCTTGGCGTACGCAGAGGAAAGTCATTGTGACCGTTTCCTGTAAGGTTGAGACTTGTCCTCACCTCCTTTAGGGGTTGAGGTGCCCCACTGTCATCTGTTTGAGCCTTGGGGTTGAGATCTGCCTCTTGGGTGTCTGTATCTGCCTCTCTATGGCCTGTCTGACACTGGAAAGGACCAATTCTTTGTTGGCCAATTTCTGCTAAACCGAGGTGGCTGTACCTGTAAGAAATCCTTGACTGTTTGCATAGATTTAGCTTTATCCTCCATTTTCTTTAACACCTCTTCTGCTTTAACACCAAACAAGGTATCATGCTGTAAAGGAGCATCCAATAATTTTTGCCTTAACATGATCAGGTAAACTCTGTTCTTTTAACCAAGCATGTCTTCGAATAACAGAATCTGTAACTGCGGCTCTACAAGAGGTCTCTAAAGAATCAAAACCACATTGCAGAGTATGTTTTCCCACCTGTTCAACTGCATGCAATAAATCCTGCATTTCTTTACAATCAGGAGCTTCTGAGCTTGCAAGCATTTTCTGTTTTAACTGAGCCATTAAATATTGTTGGTACTTAAGCATGTGAAACTGGCAATTTAAAGCTCTTACTGCTAAAGTTACAGACGTGTATACTTTCTTCCCCCATCTATCCAAAGCTCTGGAATCTCTGTCAGAGGGTACTGGATTTTTAGCAATGGAAGCCTTAACCCCTTTAGGACCCTGGGAAATAGTTTCTGGATCAGCAGAAGGGTTTTTGTAAAGAAACTTGTGAGAGTCAGGGACTCTATAATACCTATCTGGCTTGGCTGGAGCAGGGGGCAAAGAGTCAGGAGATAAGCTGGATTCAGAGAACACATCATCCACAATATCTAGCACAGGCGGAATAGCCAGGGGCCTGTGCTGAGGCAATAAGAGGAAATCCCTGAGCCTTTTCTTGGATTCTGAGTAATCCTGACTTTCCCAATGGAAATGCTCCCCCATGGTATGTAAAGTTTCCCCAAAAGAATAATCCTCAGGAGGAGAGGCTGAAGGGATATATTCCTCAGCATCATTGTCCTCATAGGGGGAGAGAGTATCCCTGGTCTAAAGAGGAATCAGAGGAAATGGAAACCTGATCAGAGGAGTCATAGTCTGTATCCTGCCTAGGCCTTTTCTCAGGAGGGGGGTGGGAACCCCTGATTAGAGTAATGAGGGGGATGGGAACCCCTGATTAGAGTAATGAGGTCTTCGGCCATTTTAAGCATCTGTTTCTTAGGCATGGAGGACTGTCCAGGAGAATGCTGTACTTGTTTCTTTGTCTTTAATGGTACCTTTGTCTTAGCTGTTGTTTTAATGGTAAGTTGTAAGGTCTGAAAACACCCTCAGAAGCCGATGCCTGCTCAGCGGCTCCGGACCCATCCAAGGGATTAGTTTCCGTAGGCCCAATACCTTGAGTTTCCAGAGGCCTAGATGTCTCCACGTGGGAGTCGGAAGTGGCCTGTGGCTCTCAGGTAGCGGGTGTCAGGGGCTGCGAAATCGCCTCACTGAGAACCGGCTCTGGCCTAGAAGAGGTTTTGTCGGTTTTGGACTTCAGATGCCTGTCTTTATCCTTGTCTTTGCGTTTTTCAGTATTGATGTCGTTGGCTGATCCGACGGCATGGTATAATTGAACCTTCGGCCAAAGTAGTGTAAAGCAAAATCAAAACGCCTTTTTATAGTGCGTTTGTTAAATCTAGCACAAAACCGACAACTAGTGAAGTCGTGATCAGGGCCTAGGCATGGAATACAGTGAGAGTGGAAGTCCTTATGAGGTATTCGCTTCCCACAAGAAATACAATTATTAACTTTTTCTGACATCAGTCTGTGGCAAGAAAAAGGTTTCCCCAACGGGGTACTTAGCTTTATTGAAGACTTCGAATCTGAAATTCGACTTCGAAAATCTCAGGAGATGGCTGATCGGCACTTGCGAACTGCTTCTGCTTCAGGCACCGCGCGTCAAGAAAGACGGAAGAAAATTGCGTTGGATGCATATTATATACCCCTGGCGCACTGCCATCAGGGAAGAAGCGACAGCAACTGATGCCGGACCAAGACTTTGGAACTCTGGCTGACTGCGGGACCGCCTGACGGCAGGATAACCCAACAGTGTAACACGATGAACATCAAGTTGCAGCACTCATGGACATGAGGGCTATTCAACAAGTACCACAGCAAGAGCAGGGACAAGGATTTTACTCAAGACTGTTCCTGGTACCCAGAAAGGACAAAGCATGGAGACCAATACTGGACCTATCTGTTCTAAACACTTTCCTGAATATTCCAAAATTCAAGATGTTTACCTTACAGCAGCTTCTGCCCATGCTGGGCAGCAAAGCTTGGCTCGTGACTTTAGACCTAAAAGAGGCATACCTGCATGTCCCAATCAGACAATCATGCAGAAGGTACCTCAGATTCAAGGCTGGCTCAAAGCATTACCAATTCTCTGCACTGCCCTTTGGCTTATCTACTGCGCCCAGGGTCTTCACAAAGTGCCTGGCACCAGTAATTGCTTACTGCAGACAAAGAGGAATACAAATAATAACATACTTGGACGACTGCCTCATACAAGCAGAGAACAAGGGCATTCTACTACAGCATCTGACTTTTGTGATAAGACTTTTAACAGGCCTAGGGTACACAGTCAACAAAAAGAAATCAAAACTAGTACCCTCTCAAGAGATAATATTCCTGGGTGCAAGCTTAAATACAACTGCCCAGATGGCTTATCTCACGCCAGACAAACAAAGGCAACTGACTACCTATTTCAAGGAAATGGCAACAAAGGCCCAGTTATCTGCAAGAAAAATTCTGCAGGCTTTGGGCTTCATGGCATCCTGCATCTTACTAATTCCATATGCAAGACTGCATATGAGGAAAATTCAGTGGTACCTAAAAAGTGTCTGGACACAACATTGCCACAGCCTGGAAAACGATCATTACTCTAATTCCCTGCCTGCAACAGGAATTTCGATGGTGGGCAAAGGCTTGTCACCAAAACAAGGGACAGCCATTCTCACTACCCCCAGCCAGGCAGAGCCTAATGACAGAGGCATCAAATTATGCCTGGGGGGGGCACACATGGCAGGAAGAGGCATTCAGGGCACCTGGTCCACAAACCAAAAGCATCAACATATCAATCAAAAAGAGATGCTAGCTGTTCAAAATGCCCTGACAGCCTTCAAGAACCTACTTCATCCGGGACAACTACTGATAGACAGACAGCACCACTGTCATGTGGTACATAAGCAGGGGGGGCACTCATTCTTACCCCCTGTGCAGACTAGCCATGACTTTATGGGGCACAGCATTGACTTACCAAGTTCATCTGCAGGTACAATTCCTGTCAGGAAAGAAAAATACTCTGGCAGATGAACTAAGCAGAAACCTCATGGATCCCCACGAGTGGCACCTGGATCCACAAGTCTTCAGCATGATAACAATGAAATGGGGAAGCCTGGATATAGATCTATTTGCCTCTCCTCAAAACAATCAACTAAAAAGATTCTGCACAAGGACTCATGACAGACAAGCTTGGAAAGTGGACACCTTATCTTTCAACTGGACAAACCTATCAGTATATGCCTTTCCTCCACTGCCTCTCCTCCCCAAGGTACTCCTACAGGTCAGGCAGGAGAAGCCAAAAATGATTCTGATTGCCCCAGACTGGCCACGCCAGTGCTGGTATCTGATCTTAAGGAACTTGTCCCGATGCCCAGCCTGGACCTTACCTCAAATACCTCATCTACTGTTTCAGCAAAACAATCAGATTCTGCACAGCCAACTCAGGACCCTAAACCTGGCAGCATGGCGGATAATGTAGCCATACAAACCACATTTCTCAGTAAAGCTGTGATGGGTTTCATTTTAGAAGCCAGAAGGCCTAGTACTAGAAAATCCTATGCTGGGGAAATGGAAGAGATTTTGCGCTTGGAACCAAGCTTAAGGAACTGATGCAGCTGTCCCAAATATTCCTCAGATTTTGCAATATTTAACTGAGATGCTGGACAAAGGCCTATCTTTTTCATCAATTAAAATCCATACCTCTGCCGTTTTGGCTCATTACAGTACAGAGCCACCACTCTTTTCTCATCCTTTATTAAGGCAGTACCTCAGAGGAGCCAAAAACTTAAGGCCTCCAAGGAGAACACCAGTACCTGCATAGGACCTCAGTTATGTCTTGGAAAAACTCACCTTACCTCCTTTTGAGCCAGCTGCTACTGCGGACATAAAGTTCTTATCTTGGAAAACAGCTCTGCTCCTAGCAATAACTTCTGCAAGACGAGTTTCAGAGCTACAGGCTCTCATGGCTGTGGAACCCTTTATAATTTTCTATCCAGACAGGGTCTCTCTGAGAACAAACCCTACATTTATGCCTAAGGTGGTATCCAGTGTAGCCCTTAACCAAACAATTAATTTGCCAACCTTTTATCCAAATCCGCAGAACAAGGGGGAAAAAATTCTGCATTCTTTGGACGTACACAGACAACTTAGATTCTACTTGGACAAAACTAAAGTTTTCAGAAAGAGCAATTACTAGTGGCATATGCCACAGCATCACAAGGAAAGGCTATCTCCAAGCAGACTATTTCAAAGTGGATAGGTCACTGCATTTGTTTCTGCTACTCACAGCATGGCAAACCAGTGCCTAAGGGCATTAGGCCACATTCAACTAGAGATGCAGCCACTTCTGCAGCCTTTCTCAGGGGAGTACCAACCAAAGACATTTTGGAGGATGCTACTTGGAATTCAGTACATACCTTTACAAAACATTACAATCTGCCACTTTACTCTAAATCCAGGGCAGGCTTTGCCACTGCAGTTCTGCAGGGCCTCATAGCCACTGCTAATGCTGTTTAGCTCCAGCCCCCCAACCGTAGCTTTGGGACTCAACCCAAATGTAATGACTGCAGCAGTGAAGCATGAAGAACATAGTACAGTTGTGTACACTTACCATAAATGTAGATGTTCGAGTGTATTCACTGTTGCAGTCCAGGTTACCCACCCGCCATCCCCCTTATTTTTGCTGGAACTTCTTTATTTCTCTAATTTATACAACCTAGGTGGTATATTTGCTTATAGGTGAAGATAAAGCTTATTTTGTTGCATGTATGTTTTACTTACATAATTTTAGCCTACCTTTTTGGGGGCACCTGACATCTGGGGCAAGAAAAACTAAATAAAATGGCGTTGGCTGCATCTTTTATACCCCTGACGACCTGACGTCAGGGAAGAGGCGATAGCAACCGACGCAGGACCCAAGACTTTGGAATTCAGGCCGACTGAGGGCATTCTGCCAGCAGGATAACCCAAATGTAATGACTGCAACAGTGAATACACTCGAACATCTACATTTATGGTAAGTGTACACAACTGTACTTTTTGTTGACTACCTTGACTGTATGGGCAATATGTGTGTCGTACTTCAGATTATTATCGATTTCAACTCCTAATAGCTTTGTGTGAGTTGTTGGGGTGATTAGTGTATTATCTTTGGATTTTATGTCAGTTACTGTATACAGGAGGACACCTTCCAGGACTAAAGATAATAAGTTTGGTTTTCTTTGGATTAAGTATAAGTTTGATGTTGGTGAACCATTCTTCTGCTAGGGAAAAGTTATTTTGGGTGATGGTTTATAGTTCCATCAAGATGGGTGAGGCACATTTAATAGTGGTGTCATGTGCGTATTGTACTATAGAGGCTGAAGGTGAGGATGCAGCTATCTGATTAGTGAATAGTGAAAATAGCAAAGGGGCCAAGGATGGACCCTTGAGGGACATCTATGGCTACTGGTAGTAGGGGGGACAACTGCTTTTTCCATAGGACTGCCTGTTGCCGGTTTGATAAATAGTTAGAGAACCAGGATATGGTAGAGGAGCTGATGTTCGGGGTAGGTAGGGTTTTTAGGAGCATTCTGTGGTTAACCATATCGAAGGCTTTGGATAAATCAAGGAGTATGGAGGATACGAATAGACCTTTGTTTCTTTGTAGATTCACAATTTTGGAGAATGAGAGCAGTGCTGTGGTGGTGCTATGGGAAGGCCTAAAGCCATGCTGGGATGTAGATAGGAGGTTTTTTTTTTTTTTTTTTTGGAGGTAGTGCATGATCTGGGCATGTACAACTCTCTCTAATATTTTTGATAAGGGTGATAGAATTGCTGTAGGGCAGTAGTTGGTAAGATCAAGTGATTGACCTCCTTTGTGCAAAGGTATAATATGCGCTATTTACCAGGAGTGGGGTACTTTACATTCGGTTATTGACCTGTTTATGAGGATGGACACGGGCTAAGCTATAGCCTTTGCTGTAATCTGTAGAAAGACGACTGGGAGATTATCTGCTGCTAATGTTGTCGGTTTAAGCTTTTTGAGGAGCTTAGCTATTGTAGTAGTGGGGACCGGATTCAGGGAAAAGCTGCAGTTGTTTAATGTATTAGAGCGGGTGGGAGTTACTGTTGCTGTGGGGTTGAAAGTAGTTTTTTGGGTATTTGCTAGGGCTTAGATTGTTTCAGTAAAGTATTTGTTAAACTGGGTGGGGATGTCACTGTGGGTGTTTGGTAATGTAGGGGAAGGGGTAGTAGTTTTAACAGGGTGAAGTAGGTTGTTTAATGAGGCCCAGAATTTCTGAGGGTTGTTGGTGTGTTTTTCCTGCATGGATTTATAATAGTTAGACTTGTCTAGCTTTATTGTTTTTTTGGCGTTGTTGCAGAGTTCTTGGTATTTCTGTCGCTGGGCAGTAGATTTGTGTTTTTGAAAGTGTGACCAGGCTTTGTCTCTTTCTTTCATTAGGGACATGGTTTCTTTAGATAGCCATGGGGCATGGTTGGTTTTGATTCTAGTGGGTCTGGGTGGTGCATAGGAATCTAGGATTTTTAGGAAGGTGACTTAAAGTACTCTACAGCTTCATCTAGTGATAGATGTTTTAGGGGGGACCAGTTACAACATTTTAGTGAGTAGATTAGGTCCTGGACTCTTAAGGTTTTTTTTGTTATGTACAGTTCTGAGTATTGATTGTTTTGTTTGGTGGGTCTAATTAAGTATGTAGGTTGATGGTCCCTCAGACTGTCAGGGAGAAAGCCTGATTGATGGGTTAGATAGTAGAATCCAGTCCAAGATGGATTGGCTTTTGGAGGTTTTATCTATTCTTGTAGGAGTGGAAATAATTTGGGTGTACTTATGGAGGTTAATGTAGGTCGAGGGATTGTGGCTGGTGCATTCAGCCCAGTCAATGTTAGTCTCCTGGAAGTATTTCTTGTGGAAGGGAAGGTGACATCCAGCTAAGTAGATTTTCCAGTTTACTTGTATTATTGCCTGGGGGGATATAGCCTTCTGCAATAATTATTTGTTTATTGGTGTTGAGCTTTAATTTGGCTAAAATTAATTATTTGTCTTGACTTCAGGGGAGTTGCACTCGAATTGCTCAATGGAGAGATGGCTTTGGTATAGTATGGCTACACCCCCTCCTTTTTTACCTGGCCTGTCTTTATGTATAATATTGTAGCCAGGAGCAGTTATTGCATTGTCATGATGTTCAGGTTTAAGCTACATTTCTGTTAGGACTACTATATCAGGCTTATACAGGGCTAGTAGGGCATGGAGATCTTGGGTTTTGTTAAAAATACTCCTTATATTTATGTTTAGAAAGAGGAGAGATGAGGCAGGTCTTAGATAAAGAGGGTTATGGTTTGTGGAGTTTGAATTGTTGCTGTTTGTGGGACCTGGATTTGGATGAATGTCACCGCAACATGAGAGAATTTGTTTTAGGTTTAGATAGTTTATTCAGTTTGTGGAATAATTTGTCAGGCCTTCGTTTTTTAGTTTTGTAGCTGAGAATATTATATAGACAGGAGAAAGGTGTGGTGGAGGAGAGGTGACAAGATGATAGAGGAGAATGTTCAGCATTAATCAGGTTGGTAGTGGAGTCAGTTTGCCATGGTGGTGGGGAGGTAGTGTGGAGGTGTGTTTGGTATGAGGAGGGGATAGATAGGAGGAAGAGAGAGGAGAGGGAAATGTGAGACATAGTGGTTGTAGCATGGTGGAGTACATGCATGAGGGAATTTTATATTGTTGTGGGTATGAGTGCCAGTAATGGTGGTTTGGGAAGGTATTGTGTAGGGTGTAGTTTAGTATGTCAGAGTGGGGGTGGTAGGTTTGATATAATTGGGTAATTGAGTTGTGGGAGTGGTTGTGGATGTGGTGTGTGATTATAAGAGTGATTGATATGGGGGTGGGTGGGAATGGATGTAGGGTAGGGGAGCGAAGTGAGCGGAGCGGGTCTACACTGTACAAGAGAAGCAGGTAAGAAAAAACAATCCGGGAGAGTACTTAGAGAAGTTAGAGAGGGACAACTGTAGTTAGAAAACACTACATATGTTTTAAGCTCAGGGAGTGTGAAATGACTGCTTTTGTCACTTTCAAGCTGCTTGCAGATTTGTATTCTAGACCTAGTAGTATAAGGTATGACTTAACGTAAAAGAGCCAGAAGGTCTGGTATCACTGGGCTTGTAATGGGGTTGACTCAGGTACGAAGAGGCAGCTATGCTGATAGTACCTTTGCTATGATTTGAGCCCTAGTTTATGGAGGAAGGACAGAGTGACCTCAGAGCATGGAGATGAGCCAAGGAGGTGGGAGTGGAGGGTTAGAGGAGGAGGTTAGGGGGAGAACGAGCAGAGGGTTATGCAGTAGGAAATCTTAAGTGTGTCCAGAGTGAAAGGAAGGTAAAGTAAGTGGAGAATCAGCGAACAGGTGAAGGTAGGGGCTGCAGTGGAGGGGAAGGAGAAGAAATAGGCAACTGGGGGGGGGGGGGGAATTTACAGGCAATGGAGCTTACAGAGTGGGAGCTAGACTGGTAGGCCGGTAGCAAAGTTAGGCTGGCTGCTTGAGATGGTGGGGGGTGCACCACGACAGATTGTAGCTGACCAGGAGCCTCTTCAATAGTAGACAGAAATATGACTAAATGACAGGATTCAAAAACAACATTTGAATTCACACATCCACTGTTTTTAAGAGGAATTGTTGCTGAGGAGGTATCCACTGATGAGCAGAGTTCAGTGAAGGAGTGTGTGGACTTCCTGGAGTGGTAAATGTTTTTGCGTCTATGAGGCAAGGCCGGGTACCTGTAAAATAAAGGAAGACATAATGGTTGAGGACTAGGTATGCGAGAACCTTATTAGCTAGAATAGGGTAGTGCAAAGGAGAGGGAGAGGTATAGAGAAGGCTGATGGGAGACACTGTAAGACTGTTAGAACTCGTAGGGGGAAGTAGTAGTAAAGCTGAGGAACCTTGACTGAGAAGGAGGTAGGGGGGAGACTGGGAGAGAGAAGGGGGAGGATGGAGAGACTGTTCCTGTTTCCACAATACAGTTAGAGGCAATAAACAGCTATAGGCAGTAAGCAGCTATGAAAAACTATAAATACAACAGCTTCAGATAGCACTGAGGGGCTTGGTTGCCACAGAGCTTTTGTAACAGTTATTTTAAATATTGTACAGCTATGCTTATAACAGTTCCTGTTTCTACAATGCAGCTAGAGTCAAACATCTGCTTGGTATAAAATAAAACAGCTTTTGTCTCACAGTAGGGCATGCACAAACAGCAGCTTTTTTACCATAGTAGGGCAGCTTTTTTAACACAGTAAGGCTTAGACAAAGAAAACAAAAACAAGTTTCTTAGGCACAAACAGGTATTGCTCAGAACAGCTTTATTTAGTACAGTAGGGTTAAACAATAACAGTATCAGCAGCACAGTTGAGTTATATGCAGTAGTTAAAACACGTCTTTGATAGTGTAATATTCAGTGAACGATCAGTGAACGAGTAAGTAGAAGGCTATTTGACTAGGGCCTTCAGCAAGTCAACATTCCGTAGAGTATCTTGCACTTTAGCCCTCAGTAAGTCAACACAACCTAGTACAGGGCCTGGACAATTGTTCTTTGCACTTCAAATAAGTAGTGCAAAATGTCTAACCACAAAATTATGTGCTCTACTCTGATTTAGCATTCTACAGACTAGTGTACCTGTAGAAGGGGATGCACTACAACAGATTGTGCCAGTAAGCTAGCGACACTAGCTTGGACTGCGAAAACTTACAGAAAAAATGATAGTTGAGCTCGTCCAGAAATACAACCACTGAGTTACCAGTAGCGGAATGCATTCATTAATGCCTATGACAAAATGTGCGTTAAGCCCATATAATGTGCTTCGCCTGTGAGTTAAACCTCAACAAACACTTTAACATTTAAGAGGGGGATGCACTACAGCAAATTAAGCCTGTGAGCTAGCGGTGCTATGCTATCTTGAATTGTGGTAACATGCAGAAAACGTGAGTAAAGCTCGTCCAGAACCACAGCAAATGAGCTGCCAGTGTCAGAAAGCATCCGTTAATGCCCAAGACTAACTTTGAGTAGATTTCATCCAGAACCACAGCAACTGAGTTAACAGTGTCTGAAAACAGCTTTTAATGCCTGTAACAAACTCCGATACGAGATCTTGCCATCAACCTTTAGATTTCTTACACTTCTGAGCTTTCCTGGTCAGCGGGCACACAACTCCGTGGTATGGGGCCAAGAATGCAGGAGAAAATGGCGCTGTAGCCTAAGTGTGCCTGTTATCAGGCACAAGGGAGTATGGGAGGTATGGGGTGACGTAGTACCGCAGTGGAGGAATTAAAGTGGAACTATACTGTGTGTGAGGATGCTGTTGCACTGTCCAAGAGAAGCAGGTAACAAAAACCGATCAGGGAGAGTGTTTAGAGAAGTTGGAGAGGGACAGCTGTAGTTAAAAAAAACACTACATAGGTTTTAAGCTCAGGGAGTATGAAATTTCTGCTTTTGTCACTTTCAAGCTGCTTGTAGATTTGTATTTTAGACCTAGTAGTATAAGGTGTGACTTGAAGTAAAAGAGCAAGAAGGTCTGGTATCACTGGGCTTGACTCTGGTACGAAGGGGCAGCTATGCTGTAGTACATTTGCTATGATTTGAGCCCTAGTCTATGGAGGAAGGACAGAGTGACCTCAGAGCATGGAGATGAGCCAGGGAGGTGGGAGTGGAGGATTAGAGGAGGAGGTTAGGGGGAGAAAGAGTAGAGGGTTATGCAGTAGGAGGACTGTGTGTCCAGAGTGAAAGGAAGGTAAAGTAAGTGGAGAATCAACGAACAGGTGAAGGTGGGGGCTGCAGTGGAGAGGAAGGAGAAGAAGGAGAAGAAATAGGCAACTGGGGGGAGAATTTACAGGCAATGGAGCTTTGCAGAGTTGGAGCTAGTTTGGTAGGCAGGTAGCAAAGTTAGGCTGGCTGCTTGAGATAGTGGGAGGGTGCACCACGACAGATTGTAGCTGACCGGGAGCTTATTCAATAGTAGACAGAAGTATGACTAAATGACAGGATTGTGAAGCATTTCAGTTGTACAGAATTTTACAGAGCTTTATGCATGCAGATGTTTTTTTTTTTTTTTTTTTTTTTTTTTTACCCCTTACCAGCCTTTGACCATAGTCTCCCCGGCACCCTTTTAACCCATTCAATCCCCTTGCCTGTTTGGTGTTAGCACCTCTCATCATGGGGGTCTTTACTGAGGTACCTTTTGGTAACCTCTTCTTACATGTAGGAAGACAGCTCTGTTGGCAGAGAGGGATAAAGCCCTAACTACAACACAGATTCTGTTAGCACCTTGGGTGCCTGCTGGATTTGGCTGGGAGGAAGAAGAATGGTGAGGAATTTCCTGATGGCCTCTTCAAGAGGGATAAGAGTGGCGAGACTGATTAGGGACATGGCTGTTTCACAAGCCCCAGAAGTAATACTAAGGCCACGAGGAGTGACGGTGCTGCATTTGGTGGATCTGCAAAGAGGGATGCACCACCATGTATGTCGGGGCATTTCCCCATCAACTGAATATATACTAATGTCCATCTTGGTGATGTAAATCCCAGCAGTCAGTGGGACTGTAGCTTAACTAAAAAAAAACCCAGCTGGTCTTAAAATGTGGTCTCTGCTTCCCTGTTCACTGAGGCAGTCATAACCAGTTGCCAAGAAGGTCTTCCCATTGGGAGGAAAGAGACCCACCTGGCAAAGGGGTATGTGTGAGGTATTTGATTGACAAAAAATATTGTGGGAAAGATTATGATCACAAGTCAATAGTGTCTGACAGAAAAAATTACATCTAGGTAATGGGGTGGGGTGAAAATTGGATGACTGGAGATATTCATTTGCATCTAGCTTAGATTTTTAATTTATACACTTGTCACACCCCCTTGTTGTTGGCTTTTAAGTACAATGCAATACTTACTACCAGCATTAGTTGAATTCCCATGTTTTTCCACACCTGCTTGTGCTCAGATAGCATGCAGTCCACTGCTTGGCTGTGGTTATGCTTCCAAGTCTCCACCTTTCAGTATAGAGTGCACTTCTGAGGACTTTCTCCACGTGGCAGGTGCTTGCACCAATCCTTCCTCCTGAAATGCGCAAGCTACTGCTGGATATTTACTCCCATTGTCCCCTGCTGGCTCCTGTAGCACACAGATGTCTATCAAATGAGACTTTCTCACCTGCAGTCAAGGCTGGAGTTGGCTTTATTTGGATCTATTAATTGTTCGAAACATTATATGAGCTGTTTTTTCCCAGCTTTATAAACAGATAAATTAGGACTTAAAGATCTTAATTGTATGCATTAACCATATACATGTAATGAAGCATGGCTTTTTTTTTTCCTTATTACAGGTGGTGGAAGATGATTACAAGATAGTGAAGACCTGAAATTGTGATTGATTCCTGCAGCTCTGCTCATACTGTGACTAATACCAGCATATAAAGTCCCGATGCTGATGATACCTTTAACTTGGGGGAACAGTAATTGTGTGTTAAGAAGCCACGGAAAAGCAGCTGGTCATCAATCTTTATTTCGAATTACATTTTCATTGCTGCTTCCCTTTTGCTGTTATCAGTTCAACTATGTAGCATAACAGCGTTTCCTTTTCTGCATTTTCTTTCCAGTCTATTCCCAGTTTCCATGCCTGCAAGTTGCACTGTATTGTAACAGGATACAGCCACTTTCCAGGACTTTGCAAATGGCTTGTTTCGCATAAAGCAAGAGACATTCCTAGTTCATTGAATTGTTGCCATGCCTGTAAGGGCTCTAAATACCTAGTCAGTGGCAGAAGAGCAGTCACTGTGCATCTGACCATACCTCTTTGTATATTTGATTACCCTGTATAACACTGTCGTGTATTAAACAGGAAAATGATAACTTCATTATCCATTCTGAGTCTTCTTAAATGTGGAGTAAAACAAACCTCGGATTTGTCAGGCAGTCAAAATGTCGAATCTCAGTAGGAAGGATTTTACAAGCAGTGTCCCCTTTCCCTTGAAATGCATAGTCCTTAGGCATGTTGCTTTCTAAATGCTGTTATTTCAGAGTAAGAGTAGGAAAATAGGGGAAGCTGTGTATGGCCAACATCTGTTTTAGACTTTTTATTATTTATATAAGTGTAATGAATCTTCATTGTGGGCTATTAGAATAGCTTAGTGTACAAGGCATTTAATTTGGAGAAGTTATCAGCGTGCAGATGTGGTCCTTTAAACTCTGTCGGCAAGCCGCATGACACTGAACTGAGTCACCACTAAAAACAGATACTCCTCTGTACTTGGTCATCAACTTTTAGATGGCTTTTTTAAAAGTGTAAGCCAGTGGCAGGAGTTAAAGGATACATTTGTGTATTGGAAGATGGGAGGTATTGTAATTTGCTACACTGTTGCACTGTTGGGGGAAAATACTCATTTAAAGTTAGACTGCTTTTCTAAACATGGAAGATGCTTTGCTGCAACTTAACAGCCATAAACAAAAATGCATTAGACTGTCATTAATATGTGCTGATTAAGATTAATACATGCACATTTTCATTAAAAGGCACAGATTAGGCACATTTGTGCATTGTGCTATTTGTGGCAGAATTGTTAAAGAACATTAAATTGTTGAAAGTCACATTAATGAAGCCTTTGTACGTTGCAGGTATGAATTCATGTGTGTCACATGCATTAAAATGATTTTAATGTATTGTTTGGTATAATAAATGAAACAAAATGAGTCAGTAAATAAGCTGATAGCTCTAAATCTTGCACTGTGTACAAAAAACTGACCTATGTTTTTTTTTTTTTTTTAAATATGAACCAGATACAATTTGTTGGCCCCTGTTTGTTAAAATTCTGAGTCAAAATTTCAGCTAAAAATGGAAGGATACCTCATGTTTTAATATTCTAATAGTTTTGTGTATTCTTCTAGAAGTATTATCTTTTTAATGTGTTCATTCTTAAATTAAAAAAAATAGTGTAAAGTTGTGTCTCTTGTATTTATCAAATGTATTTGTGTATGTTGATTGCATTAGATAGATCTCCACTAGGCCTAGGGCCAATTTTCAGTAGAGACCCTGGATGGTATTTAGATTGACTAAGGCAAGTTTGTCAAGGACACTAGAGAACGTCCGTGACTCTGTGCTGAGTTAGAAGCAGCAGTGGTGCACCAAGATGGAGGGTGATTTGCAAATGACAAGTGACAGTTCTAGTGGTAACTGTAGTAATGCAGTTAGCCCAAATTAAATGTGTTCAGTGTCAGAAGACGTTGATATGGTTGCAGAAGGTAGTTTGCTAGATGATGTATTATAAAATTTAATAGAATCCAAGCCAGAAGATATGACAGCAGTGTCATGGAGTTAGATGATTGAAAAGTGTGCTGAGGAGTTACAGAACTCAGAGATGCAGGACAGAGTTATGAAATGAAGTCAGAGGTTTTTAATTTGGCATCTTGGGAGGTCCAGTGGATTCTGGAGGAATATAGGTGCCAGGAGAAAGGGAAATGCTGTGTTGCAGAAAGTAAGCAGTTAAAGTAATGCCAGGAGATCCAAAAGCAGTGAAGCTATGTTTTTGTTTGCTGTGACTGTAAAACATAGGTACTGCTGTTAAATTACCTACATGTACAGAGAGCAAAATGCATCCTATTGTAACAGTAACTAAGAAAAAGTGTTACCCTTAAATAAGTTCTTTGGGATAAGTAAATAATTTCTTTGGGATTTATCATTCATTTGAGGGCAGGAGCAGTTTGCAAATCAATGTTTGAATCATTTGCATTGGCAAAACATGAGTGGGTATGCAAGGAAAGATGCCATTCATGTTGATCACTGCTGCAGAAGCAGGGGTGCTGGAAGATATTGAAGGCTGGTGGGGTAAAAGGCAAATGGGGCAATTTGTGATCTAAAAGGGCAATTATGTAGATGTCTAATATTCCAAAATCCAAGATACAAAAAACTGAGAAATTAAAACAAAAACAACTGGCAACTTCACTGAAGACTGAATCCACAAAGTTTAATGAAGCGCTTTTCATCCAAATACTTCTTTGAACTTCATCAGATACTAACATTTACAAAAATCAAGTTTAAATAGTCATGTTTAACCCTGATTAAAATCAGCTGGTCTCTCCATCTTAAAATTTAAAGGAACAGTAGTTAAAATAGCATTGTGAACATAATATGCATTTTCCTGTTCGTTAAAACTGCCTTATTTAACAAGCAAATTAATACATTTACCGCAGCAGCAATATGGTGAAACTCATATACGAACATTGTGCAAAAATGTAGTCTCCTCATTTATCTAACATTACATTATAAACATTTTCAAGTAAAAAATTAAGTAAAACATAATTTCTATAATGTTGTTACTACAGTATTTCATCTCATTAAGCTTTTCAGTTTTAAACAGCATGTGATAGAACACATGTAGTTCAATCCTGGAAAGTTATAAGCATCGAGACGAATTTGCCAGAGCAATTCCAACGTTTCTATTAATAAGGTGAATGGACCCCCTCTTGGATTACTGTCCACTTGATCAAGTATCCAGAATTGAAATGCATGTTCTGGATATTGTTCTATATGGTTTGCTAAAGCATTGTCCAGTTTGTGTTTATTAATACAATATATATGTTCGTATATGTGGTCTCTCATTCTACGCTCTGTTTTACTGACGTAGAATGAATCACAATTTTGACATTTAGCCACATATACTTCCATTTTGGAGTTGCAATTGACTTTTCTTCTGCTACTCAAATGTGTGTTTATGTGCAGTGATGCAACTACATGAATGTATTTGCAATAGGGGCAGCTACCACATTGTTTCATCCCTATTGCATATGATTGGATCCTGCACTCACCTTCAAATATATTCTTGAGTGTTTGAGTGTTCTACCCTTCCTAGTAATTAATCTTGGTTCTTTACCCAATTTGTCCACTATTAGTTTGTCCTCTAACAGAATATTTCAATTTTTTATCAGTATGTTTTTTATGTGATGATAATCAAGGTTAAAAGTTGTAATATAGCTCATTGTGAAATCAGTTTGGTTCGTATCCTGTCCCAATTATTGTATCCTGGACATGATTTTCCATATCAACCTGATTATCATTCATAGAATAGTCATTCAACCCAGTAGGGTGTTGTATACTCAGAATGGGTATGTACACACCATTAATTCTTTTCTCCACAACTTCTATTAGTTTGTCAAAGTACTCAAGTATGCTCTTTTTGTGAATAATTTCTTCAAGAACTGGTACTCACTATGGAAGTCCTCATCTGTAGACACCATTCTGGCAGTCCTTACTAACTGCCCTTTACCACCGATCTTTTTTGGTGGTAAGAGTGTGCACTTGTATAGTGCAAGAATGTGTTTGAATATGATGGTTTCCTATATATTTTTGCCTAGTATCTCTTTTCAACATAATTTTTGGTAAGTTGGACATCTAAGAATGCTATTTCATTTGGGTCAAAATTTTATGTAAACACTAAGAAGTCTGTAGTCTCATTAAAATAATGAATTTGCTTGTTAAATAAGGCAGTTTTAAAGAACAGGAACATGCATATTATGTTCACAATGCTATTTTAGCTACTTTTCCTTTAAATTTTAAGATGGAGAGACCAACTGATTTTAATCATAGTTTAACATGACTATTTAAACTTGATTTTTGTAAATGTTAGTATCTGATGAAGTTCAAAGAAGTATTTGGACGCAAAGTGTTTCATTAAACTTTATGGATTCAGTCTTCAGTGAAGTTGCCAGTTGTTTTTGTTTTAATTTAGATGTCTAATACCATAACAGAGTTATTCCTGTGGCATAAGATGTACATATTGTAAATATGTGTTACATTTGGAATTACCACACAGAAATTTCATAGAAATGTGTAAATGAAACTAATGTTGCACCTGCATGGTATGTGATCCAGGAGCCATATATTAAAAAGAAGTGTGTAGTAGTGCTGTAACACACTTGGGGCTTGCCAGACAGAGAGACCACCACAGAAGAGTGGTGGGAAGCAGATCAACTCTTAAGTCCACCTTTTTTCTGCAGTTTGACTTGTACAACAAGAGGTTCTGGTCAAAGCAAAGCACAAAGTAATATTCCTTAACGCAAATTTATTGTGGAAAGACAACAAGCGTTTTCGTCCATCTCCTGTCTGTTTCGTTTGTTGTACCAGTTTGTTTGCTTGTTTCCAGGTTTTTAACAGTTTGACTTGTGGTAAACAGCTTCAATCCACTATTTTGTGGTGACTACTGATTGCTGTTAGTACTGTAGTATGTGAATAGAGCTTAACAATAGGAAGAGGTATTTAACAAAAGTGTGTTAACTACCTTTCTGATGTCAGAAAGGTGCCTAACAAACATGCCTTTCTCCAAATTCAGAACATAATTATAGTGATCCATACACTACAAGTCGTCATCTTTCAAAAATAAGACAAAAATGCATCACAGAACATCTAGATCCTGGCAGTGTCCCCAGCTCAGTGCTTCTGCTTTGGACTTCCTTGTTCTACGATTGGCCCTGCTCAGAATTAATGCACAGAAGGTTGCTGTAGCTTGAGTGTGTGGATGGTCTGGGCTGGGAACAGTGAGATTATTTCTTAAATTCTCCTTGCAGTCAAACCTCAAAGATGTGCACCGAAGTCTCTGCAGCTTGTTTGAGACTGGGGAAAATGTGGTCATTATTTCTCAAGTTTTATAATTAAATTTAGAAATACTATGCACAGAAGGTCACTGTGGCTTTTGTGGGGCTGTCATTTCATTATTTGGAGCCACCTGTACTGAACCAGAAGGTGCAGTAAACCTACTGGCCAACAAATTCAGCTCCAGCTTTACCCTTCTCTCCCTTCCCTCAGGAAATACCATCAAATATAGAACCCCCTGCTATCACTAAGGAACAGATCTTTAATGCCGTCTCTAAGGCCGAGAACACTGCATCACTGGGCCCAGACAGTATGTCAGAATACCTTAATCAGGCCTCTGGAATTGCTGTTAAACTGTAGTTTCCAAACAGGTGTTGTGCTTCATGAATGGAGAACAGCAACAGTCATCCCTCTGCTCAAAGGTGGATCCACAGACCATGGGAACTACAGACCCATAATTCTCACTAGTCTTATATGCAAAGCCATGGAAATGGTCAGTAATGAAATAGTAAACTTTCAGACACTGGACCCAACCCAGTTTGGTTTCATCAAAGGCAGGTCATGCCTGCTCAACTTGGTGGACCTCTTTGAGACATGAAAGCAATGGATGGAGGGCAAAATGGTTCACACTGCCTACCTTGACCTGGCCAGGGCATTTGACACAATACCCTACTCGGGCATTGTTGACAAACTCAAGAGGTTAGATTAGCTAACTGGCCCACAGACAAGACCCAGGAAGTTGGAAATGGCGAGTCCACCTCTACAAAGAGGCCAGTCAGAAGTAGAATCCCTCACGGATTGGTCCTTGGAATGCTCCTTTTTGGCATTTACTTTTCTGAAGTCAAGGCCAGTGTCAATAGTCTCTGTCTAATTTTGCAGATGATTGCAAATTCATAGTTGTCATTGAATCCCACACTGACCCAAATGTTCTCCAGAAACGACTGACACAGACAAACAACTGGTATCAGAGCCATGGACTAAAACTAAATGCCAAGAAATGCATAATAGTATCCTTTGGGAAGTCATCCACCCCTGGTAACTATCATATTGACAGCACACCCCTTAGAATTGACCCAGTAGTCAGGGACGTAGAGATAAACACAGACAGTAATCTAGCCTTTGACCATCACATGTCTAGAGTAGTGGGGAAATCATTCTGTGTTGCACAACTTCTAAACAAAGGTATGGCATCTAGGTCCAAGGAAATCATTGTTCCACTGTATTCAGTATTCATAAGACCCCTTTGTTATGTACCTAACCAGGCCTATCCAACAATTCTTACAACGGGGCTACAATTCTCAACTTCTATCCAATGTTGTAGGACAAACCAACAGATTAACACGTCAGGAGTTGTGTTACAAATCAGAGGATAGTGAATCTAGGAGGCAGAATAATAAGCAACCCTTACGGCTAGTTACAACTTATGGTAGTAATACTAATTGCTTTAGAGATCTTATCAATCAGCATTGGGGAATTCTTTTGTCACAAGATGTTTTAGGTAGTGTGTTGCCTGAACAATGTCAATTTTCTTACCGGCGAGGAAGAAATATGAATTCATATTTTACACACTACAAAAGATATATTCCAAGTCTTTTACAGCAAAGAACTTTATCTGGGGAAATATTAAAGGGCTGCTATCCTTGCGGCCATTGTATGGTCTGTCAACATTTGCATAAAACTAGAGAATTTTCTAGCAAAAACACTTCCAGAATTTTTGAAATAAGGGTTTTTGCTAATTGTAGTGCTGATTGGGTTGTCTATTTGGCAACCTGCACCTGCTCTGCATTTTATGTTGGACAGACGTCCAGACCAGTGAAATTCAGAATAGGGGAACATTTAAGTGCAATTAAAAATAAACGTGTTGCCAATGCCCTTTTCAAACATACCATGGAGCATCCATCTGCAGCTTTCAAGTTTGTTATTATAGATAGGATTACTCTACACAGGGGTTTTAAAGCTGGATGGCATCAAAAACTTAATCGGATGGAAAATATGTGGATAATCAGATTGGGTGGTTTATTCAGACCTGGATTAAATACTTTAGAATAGGCCTATTTCATGAACTCTAAACATTAAATACAATGATGGGGGTGTTTGTTATGTACCTTTTGTTTTGTTTTTTTTGTTTTTTTTTATATATAATATCAAGTCCTAATAGTTACAACTTATGGACAGCAAAATCTTAATATATGATACATTTTGTGCATAATTTGGAATACTCATGAGGTTTTTCCTCATGTTATATTCAGTTACATTTATAGGCATATATGTAATCTATAACTGTGATAGGTAGGTTAAGATATTATTCCTTTCATTTTCATGGCTATGAAATGTATCCATACAGATTATATATGTCTCATTGTTGTTGCATATTTACACCAAATCTATGGTATGGAAGAAGTAAGTTACACCTAAGGCTTAATGATCAGTGTTGACAAAACAGTGGTTCCCAATAAACTAAGACAAATGTATCTATATAAACAACAATTGAGACAGGTTGACTAATGTATTATTCCATTTTTAATTTTTTTTATAATATGGGATATATTTATATGGATTCTGTATGTTATAGGGTTGTTGCATATCCATACAGGAATAATTTTTGAAGTTTCCAAATGTTTGTGTCCTTCTCCTCTTTTTTTGAGGTACGTGCCCCTTTAAATGAGTACTATAAATTTGGTACTCGTGGTGGTGGGTTTCTTCATTTTATTCCAACATCCTGCATTGATAAAGGCTATATGTTAGCCAAAACCGGTTTGCCTGTATAATGGTTTATTGCCATTATATGTAATATTTTTATATAATAAACTTGTTTGTTGGACGAGCGAACTATACGTGCTGGCTAACTTTTTTTGAATTTACTATCCAACAATTGGGACATCCACAGAGGTTCCTCACTAAAAGAATACAAAGCACAAGTAAAATGTCCTCTGCAGACCGCCTCAAAGCCCTATTCCTATATTCTGTCTCCTACAGGCTGTTGAGGGAAGATCAATGGCTGGCATACAGGGCATTGTCAGTAACAACTGTGATGGATATCCTGCATACCCGTAAAACAAACAGCACCAAAATTACCAATTGAAAAGATGTAAACCTTGCCTGTGATATAAATAGAACCTGCTGGAGAGACAGGTGTGTATCCCAGAGACTACTGTCTTTGGAACAGGCTCCCCATCCTTGTGAGGCACATTTCCTCCCTAACCCAATTCAAGTGCAACTCGGACAATTGGATGGGGAACAGGAAATTCATCCCTGGCTTGGCACCTATGTTTCTAATGGACACAGGCAGCCTGTAAATGGTTCATCTCCCAGGCCCCTGCATACACTTATCAAGGGTACCAGAATTTGTCAGAGATTTGGGGTGCATGGCCAGGCTTAAAAAGGCCCTTGTGGTCATTAGCCTAGTAGACATCTATGAACCTATTAGCGTTTCACACAGTCATACTTCACAGATGTGCACACGTCACTATAGCTTTGTTAGGGGCAGTATACTGTGTAGGAGAAACAGGCTGGAATACATAACTGTGAATTCTTCTCTCTTCTGGCAGTCACATATCAGAAGTGTACACAGTTGGCTAAATTTGGGAAGTAAGGATAAGGAGGCATATTGTGATCTTTGATCAGCCAGTTAGAATATGTTACTATATTCTGGTTGTCATATGGATACGCAGATCATGGTAGCTGTCTCTTAGGGATGGGATGAATAGGCAAGTTGTATGATGTGTGGAAAACCACTAAGTTGAAATATATGACTGAGGCAATTTATTCATTCATTTTCATCCCAGTCTAATAACAGGGATGCACACTTTTGACAGGGAGACCAATACTGTCTTATGATATGATCTATGCATCTTTGCAGACATTTGTCTTAGTTTATTGGGAACCACTGTTTTGTCAACATTGATCATTAAGCCTTAGGTGTAACTTACTTCTTCCATGAGAGAAAAAAATAAGATTGTATTTCTTAAGTTATGCCTGATTTTTTTGTCCAAGCTGTCATTATAACAAAAGGCTGGAGAAACACTCTAAAATGTACTTCACATAATCTAGAATCCCATGGTGTCTGATGTCCAAGCAGCCTCCAGAATTATCAGTTTAATTCTGTTGTTTTCTCCACAGTTGTTACACTTTAGTCTTGGCCATTTAGAAAGTGGTGAAAGGATGTAGGAAGTAAATGAAGAGCAAGAATGAATTTCTTTCTTTAGCCACCATTTTTGTTAAGGCTGTCTTTGCCTTAAAATGTTTGAAAAAAGCTGTAAAATGCATCTCAGAGCATTTAGAACCCAATGGCTTCAGGGGAGGGGGGTTTCTGAGACCCTGGTTTCATTTGATTATTTCCACCTCATTTATTATGTTGTAATCATAGCCATTTAGGATATATTTTTAAACAATGCATGAAAATTTGAAGAGTTCAGCTAAGTACGGGAAAACAAGAAAAAAGTTATCTGAATGGTGTCTTAAGACCAAGATGAAGGGAGGAACAGCATGAGTATGCAGGGGAACAGTGGACAGTGTGAGGGCCATGGAATCCTTTTCACAGGATTTCATTTCAGCGAAAGCCCAGAGTCAAAATATTCAGTACCCCAGGGACTGCTCCATTGAAGTACATCACACAGCTTATCAACAAGGTTTCTTACTCTCCATAAAATATTTTTATCACATCTGAATAAGAAAAAAACAAGCAAGATGCTTGGTTTTGTCAGATTTCTGGTATACAATAATCCTTTTGACTATATCTATATTTATTGCTGCATGTCATATACCTGGTTGTATAATAGTGTTAAACGTGCACTGCCAACACACTGTTTAAGCTGTTTAAGTTTAGTTACTGGCTTTGCCCCTGATGAGTAGTGCACTCCCTCCAGGACAGCTCTTTTGAGTGTGTACCTTTTAACTCTCAGTGGGTGTGGCTTGAGCTTTTAAAAAATGAAGTTATCACCTTACAGTTCAAAGAAATATTCATACCTCTGGAACCTTAGGTGTTACTAGAAAACTGTAAATGGCAAACTGTTCAGGATAAATTAATCTTTACAATGGTGGAATTCATTCAGTTCAGTGTTTTAAACTGGATTTTGCAAGCCAAAATAAAGGCAGTGAATATTAATTTGTAATGCATAAATAGCTTATGCTATCTCAATAACTATTCAAGCAAGACACCTACATGCCAGCAGGAGTTTCTTTGTACAGCTGTGAGCTCTCAAATGGGTTTATGCAGTTCTGTATGTCTTTTCTGAATGTTGAGATATTTAGAGAAATATGAAAATGATTACAATACAACTAAACCATATGCAAACTTTCAGCATCTCTTTAGCTGCATTAGACAGGTCAAAAATATCAGTACAGTTGTTTGCCATCATGTATATCAATACAGTTGTGTTTGCTATCATGTATGCTTTAATATGAAATGTTCTGATACCGTGTATGTACCACGGTTTTGGAATTATTAAAGCAAATGTGAATGAGCAGTGTTTGACACCTAGAGGCGTCACCAGGAGTTAACAGCAGAAATGCCTAGAGGCGCACTCTGCCCTAATGAGTTAATCAGAAAATGCATGTTGATGCAAAGTCTGTTATATTATAATTTTAAATGAACAAGTAATGTTTAAAAAATGTCCTTTGAGCCTTTATTCCTTTATTTTTGTCTTCGTCCAAACTTCTTGACAAAAGTTGATTGGTATGCTTCAGAAACGCCCCCATATGCTTTTCCATGGTAACTGAGCTCAGGCAGCCAGAAAAAGGTTATCACTCAAATCTTCTTCTGGATGCCTGACCTTGCATTTACCTTGGAAATGCCAATGCAAATGTTTCCATGTAATTGCTATTCTGGAAGCTGCTTCAGTGGGCATTGTCAAACTTGAAAGTGGGGGGTGCTCTCGCCCCACCCCCTTTCCCTATTGTTCCGGCATCCATGTGCAGTCTTAGCCATGCTAAGGCTATAATGACTGGCCAGCTTCCAAAGCTTCAGGACACCTTCCACATGCCCAAACATCAAGCATCTCAAACCGAGCTTGACTTAAAGACAAGTTTGGGTGTGAACCCCTTCAGAGCTTTACTGCTACTGAAGAGTACGCACTTCTGAGGCTTTTAAGGATATACACTCTGTTTGTTTGTGTTTTCTTTAGCTAGGCAGATAAGTTCCCTTTTGGGGGGGACTTTATGTATTTATTTATATTAACAGGAAAGTTACTTTAAATCTGAGGGTTGTGTTTTAACGAGCTGCCTTGAAACTGTAATGTACTTTTAAATGGAGCATTTGTCAGTTTAAAGTAGTGTTATCTAACTGATAAGCTGTTTTCTTTGGAGATTTTTTTTTTATTATTATTTTTAAGGTTGTAGGGCTGCTATTCAGGCTAAATTAATCTTGGGCTCCAATTCCAGAAACACAGTGTAGGCAAAGAATCTGACAGAGGCATCCAAAGTGAAATAAAATAAAACGTTTATTCAAACCACACTTAAGCGCTTGTATAACAGACTTCTTCAGAACTGAAGATTAAAACAACAATCACTGCTTAAATTCCTTCATCATGAGTCTCATAATTAGCAACTAATCAGTAAACTTGTACAATTGCTTGCCAAATAGAGAAACAGATCTAATGTCATGAACCAGTAGATAATATTTCCGTCTACCAATTAAACTTAATGAAATAACACTTAAAAACCAAGTCTCAGGGCATTTGTAACTCATTAGAATTGTGCAATGACTTGCCCAGTGGAAACGCACATCAGGCATCTTACAGCAGTGAGTAGTAAATTCTATATCAACCAGTAGAACCTAAAAAACTGGATCTTAATCCAATGAGCGCAGCTCATTCTTTACATAGGATTTAATGTTGCCCGTGAGGACTAAATCAATAAACTAAATGGAAATAGGCTCGAACTCCTCAAACCAGAATCTAGATATATATTCACAAAAATTGTATTTAATTCATACCAGTCTTAGGCAGTTATGTTTGCATTTCAATGTACTTGTTTAAAGCTGGTCAAATGTCAGAAACCCATGTCTCATATAGAATCATTTGCCGGTTAAGAAATAAGGGCATGTTGATTTACCCCACTAAAATAGTTCCCTTATTTCTGGATTCAAACAGTATTTTAGCTGTATTAGCATGAACGTTTGTTTCCTCAAGCTTTCACTAATGGATAAACAATTCATAAAGTTAACCCCAAACCATCAATGGTCATCCATTAAAAAAATAAATAAATAACTGTTACAAGTTCCCAATCTATTAAAAACAGATTTCTGATCATAAAGTACTTCAGCTAATCAAAACCTTATACTTTATATGAATTTAGTCTCACGCTGGAAATGGAAGAATGATAATTTAACCCAGGAAAGACCGTTGTGTTAAGTCGACTCTGCCATGCAACTTCACGCTGCTCTAAGAAATCCTCCCACAGTCCTCCCTTTGGATTTTTTGTCACTCTGTCTAACCCCAAAAAAGCAAATACATAGGGTTATCTGAAATGTGATTAAATAGAGAATTATTGGTATTCTTGTTTTCAATATCTTGTATATACTTGCAAATCTTGTCCCTGAATCTTTTAGTTTTCCCCACATAAAATGCTGCATTTCCGACGTGCAGCTAGGTAAATCACCCTAGTTGAATTACAGGTACAGTGAAAAGAAATTCTAACCTTAATTATAACTTTTCTCCAAAATGTATTACACATTGTAGAAAACCCACATCTGTAGGTCCCATTTGTTGTATTATTAAATGCATGCAGAAGGTTCAGCCAGTTCCAGATAATTTTTCCAGTGACTTCCCTTTTCTGTAAAGAATAATTCGTCCATCTCCTGTCTGTTTTCCCAGTTTATCAAAACAAGTAAAAATTGTCCAGCTTTTAATGAAAATGGATGAGATATGATTGTGGTCATTTATAATAAAGGCTGTAATGAAGGAGTAAATGTTCTCCCCTCTAATTGGATTGTCTTTTGCCAAAAAATCCTTAAATTAATCTTAACATAGAAATTTTTTTATGATCTGATTTTGCAAATCATGTTCAATTTAGAGATTAATACCTGCGTTAAAGCGCAAAAGTGTAACAATATGCAGTTTGTAATGAAAATGGACAATAATGTGATGAGGTCTCAGCATATTTCTGTTAGAATTACAAGACTATGGAATGACATCCCATTTAATATTAATCTATGAGCTTGGAAGCTTTTAAGAAAAATTGATACATGAGCTGGTAGAAAGGCCTACATACTACACTCTGAGGATTCAACATTTCTTGAAGGCTGATCAGCCTAAAATGCTGTTTTTGAACTTAGTGTTGGAAGGTGCTTTTCACAGTTTTTTTCTGTCAAAAAAAGTAACTTTTCTGGACTGGTAGTTTTACTGGCATTGTTGCTTGGTTTCCCCAGGACAAAGGCACCATTTTCTGTTTGTTCATGGAACAGATTGTCACTCCCATGGTAAGTCCTTCCAGCCACAAAAAGAAAAAGTTAAGCAAATATCCTTTGCCATCACAGCAGGCTAGCAATTTGACTCTGCCGCAGGTGGGTGGCCATTTGTTGTACCTCAGACCACTCATGTTTTACTCTGGATCCCTCTATTGCAGCACTTACAGCCACGATGGTCCAGGGGTTTACCATATCCTGTGCTTCTGTTGGGGTCCCCTCCGTGGGCCATGGGAGAACCACTCTTGTCGGCCCTCAGAAAGAGAGAACAGGGAAAATCTCTATATTGTGTCAGAAAGTTGTGCCCATCCCCGGGGAAGCAGTGCCTGCCATTAGTGACATGGTTGGCCTCATTTTTCCTGTCAAAATGAAACAGAAAACCAAGTATGTGTCTACTCCTCAAATATCTTTGGATAGGAGTAGTTTACTGGGACTAGCTGAGGGTTTAATTTAGGCTATTTGTCTTTCTTGTGGAGTAGTTTCCAGTAAATAGAAAAAAAAGAGGGATGCCTCCTTTCACGAAGCGATTCAAGATTCTGAATCTGAATGGGAAGATGCAGGGAATTCAGGGGTTTGTCCCCAGATTTCTGATTCAGACTCAGAGGCGAGCTCTCTTTCTGATTCTCATTGTGTTTCTCTTTCTCTGAGACTATTGCTAAAATGTCCCACTGTTTTTGCTGGAAGAACATATAAGTTTGCCAGTCCCTCAAAAAATACTATGAATTGTTACAGGAGGACTTTCCAGAACTTACACCTATTCCTCCTGCCCTGTCTGCATTAGAGGATGTGTGTCTTGCTGCCTGCAACTTTCCTGATAGCCAGCTGTCCCTAAAAAAGGCAGATAGGATGTATAACATTTCTTAGTCTTTTCAATTTTTATATATTATTCCCACACCTGACTCAGCAACTGTAGCTTTATGTTGACTCCTCTGCTAAGCACTGTCCGTTCCAGTCCAACCCTTTCTAATGAGGATAAAAAAATTACTGATGGGTATGGGGGAAAAGTGCATACTTCTACACCATTGAATTTCAGAATCTAAAATTGTCAGGCTCATATGTTAAAGTTTATTCTGAGATATTGTGAAAGTATGAGGAATATTTCATCTACAGTTTCTTCTTGTGAAGAAAAAAATCTGCTTTAAATAACTTAGTTTATTCTGTTACACCATCAGTACTCTTTGTTTGCTTTGTGTATGACTCTGTTGATCCTTTTTCCAGGGCTATGGTCACTAGAACGGTATTAAGGCTTTTTGCTTGGCTGCATTCTCAGAACCTCCAAGATGATAAAAATGAGATTTAAATTTCTCCCTTGGATAGGCATTTAGTGTTTGACACCAGTGCTGCAGTGGGGATGAGAGAGGCAAGCTGATCCAGGAAATCTGACTTTTCAGTCCCCCTTTTCCAAATTGTCCAAGGATATTTTTATCCTTATCCAATTTCAACAAAAAACAGAATAAGCCGTCTAAGCAGAATTCAGGTAAACAAGACATTTAAGATGTGACAAGGAGGTTGTTCCAAAAAGAAGTCTCAACCCTCCCAAAAACAGACACTCCAACAAGTCTGAATCTTCATTTTTCTCTCTGGCAACATTGTTTCAGACAAATGGGTTCTGAAAGTCATTCTTCAGGGTTACAGATGGGAGCAAAGGGAAATTCTTCCTTTCCAGAGGGTCATTCCTCATCCTACAGATCACACTGTTTGTTTCCTCCTGTCCTTCATCACTTGCTGTCCCAGGGAGTGATAGAACCAGCTCCTCCTTCCCAGTTGGGGAAGGAGTTTTATTTAAGGATGTTCCTACTCCCAAAGAAAGAAAGAAAACACTTATAGACCAGTTCTGGATCTTTCTTTCCGAAACCTGTTTGTGATGGTGCCCAAATTCAAAATGCTGTCACTTCACAATATGTTGCCTCTACTTCCTCTCTCAAGTTTTCTGGTAATACTAGACTTAAACGATATTTATCATAATGTTTCAGCATCAACACCATTTATCTTCTCAGATCAGTACTAGGGTTTGTCAGAAGGGAAATCTCTTGGTGGAGGCAACAGATATCCTTAAATCAGTCTCGCCTTCTTCACTGCTCCAAAGCAGTCTGTCATCACAGATGCTTCAGACTTTGCTTGGGGAGCAGTGTCAGGAGAGATAAAACTGTGGGGGGGGGGGGGACAACAAGGACAGATGCAGGCACATAAATATCAAGGGTATGGTTGTCCTGATCAAGGCACTCAATTATCTGAACCATCTATGTCCCCAGAGCCTCTTCAATTGGTTACAGACAGTACCACAGTGATGTGGTACATTGGCAAGCAAGGAGGCACCAGGTCATACCCCTTTGCAGATTAGCAATGTTAGTTTGGGATACAACTTCACAGCATGATATCACTGTACTGGGATACTACATTCCATCAGAGCAAAATTGTGTGGCAGGACAAACTGAGCAGCACCAGGGCAGACCCTCACAAATGGAAACTAGATCTGGGGGTCTTCCAAATTTTGATCCATCTGTGGGGAGTTCAAGTAGACCTCTGTGCCTCCTTTCCAATCATCTGGCAAAATTCTGTTCCAGGACACCATGCAAGAAGGTCTGGAAGACAAATGCCTTGCTTTTTCTATTCTTTGGACAGGGATATTCTTGTATGCTTTCCCACCCTTTTACTAATTTCCAGGGTACTTCTGAAGATTCAGAAGGAATCCCCCAAGATCACTGTAGTGACTCCCTTCTGGCTCAGGCAACCATGGTTCTCCCTCTTTGGGAAATAGCCAGGGGCAATTACCACAAGCTTCCTCACAGAGTGGATCTACTCACACAAGAACAGGGGCGCTTGATACACCCTGGCATAATGTCATCTTGAATTGACTGCCTGGATGATAGGGTCTTAATTCTTTTCAGGTACCTTTTTTCTGAGGACATGCAGCGGGTACTAATGGAGGCAAGAAAGCCTGCTACCAAAACATTGTATATTAATAAATGGAAAAAGCTTTCTTGTTGGTGCCAGCAACATAACCAGCACCCATTCAGAGCTAGTTCTCTGGTTTACAATATTTGTGTGAGTTACTATTCTATGGCCTTTTTTATTCCTCTACCAAGGTTCATTTGTCGGCCATTTCAGCATGTCTGCCCATGGATTCTCTTTCAAAGGAGTCGCATGTCAAAGTGTTCTTGAAAGGTGTTTTGCATAAGAGGCCTCCAAGTAAATGAGTGACCCCTCCTTGAGATCTTAATTTTGTGTTATAGTAACTAACACTTCCTCCATTTGAACCAGCTAATTTGGCGGACTTCAGGTTCTTAACATTGAAAACAATGTTAATTGATTGCTCTGACCTCTGCAAGAAGGGTATCTAAGTTGCAAGCTCTTATTGGGAGTCAGCCCTACCTCATTTAACACAAGGATGGGGTTTCTTTGAGAACTAATACGTGGTATCCAAGTTTACTTTGTCAAATTATCCATCTCCCTGTTTTCTTTCCTGAAACTAAAAATGAGGGAGGGAGGATGGATATTCATTACCTTGGATGTCCACAGACAACTCAAGTACTATCTTGACAACTAAATGGGATCAATTGTTCATTTGTTAAGGGAAGAAAAAACACTTTTTCCAAATGGTTGTCTAAGGCTATTAACTATTGTTATACTCACCATGACATCTGTTCCAGGCAGGGTCAAGGCCCACTCTACAAGTACCTTGACTTCTATGGCTTTTTCGAAAGAGTTGGATTCTGCAAGCATTCTAGAAGCTGCTACTTAGTCCTCTGTGCATACTTGTATAAGCTAAATTCCTTCTCTAGATCTAAGGTTTCTGGACTCTTTTCCTTCCACCTCCCAAACATGGTTAGTTGTGATAATCTAGGCATATAGCTAAATATACTGCAGCAGTGATCAGTATAAAGAACATAGTGCAGTTGTGTAAGTTGAACGTACTGTAACAGTAGATATTCGAGCAGTAGCAGCTCCTTTTCATCCCTTTTTTTATTGATGCATTTTTTTTTTTGTGCCAGGGTATGGACTTTTATTTTTGGTTATTCCTAGTCTTGGCCTTTCAGGGCTCAGCCTCCTTCTCTCTGCTAGCAGGAAAGCTCTTGAAGATCTTTTCACCCAAACTTGTCTTTTAGCCAGCTCAGTTTGAACTGTTTAACAGTTTGGGTGTGGGCGTGTGGAAGGTACCAGAAACTTTGGAAGCTGGCCAGCTGTTATATCCTTGGTAGGATATAACCCATATAGCTATGATTACTGCAGTAGTTGCCATTCTAACATCTACTGTTATAAGTTCATCTTACACAACTGTTCTTTTTTATGCCCCGTGGAATGAGTATAGTTTTGTGAATTTAAATATACAAACAGGGAAAAAAATTGACTGTGCAGTTCAGAAGTGATGTAATTGAAAGTGAATTTAAGCAGTATTTTTCAGAAGGCGGCCAGACTGTATATGGGTTTGTTGATTTCATTAAACAAGTTTGTCAGTATTATCATTGTAATCTTACACTATTGAGTACCACAGTTTGACTTCTGATAAAAACTTAGAAAATAAATGCTTTTTGTGGGCATCAAGGCCAGCTGCAGTACTCTGTATACTCACGCAGATTAGCATATACAAACTTTGATTGTATAACAGTGAGGAAAAGGAGGAGTAACCCCACTGTCTGCCAATCTCAGATTAACACACACAAACTTAATATCATAGAGGGACATAGACAAATGCTTTTCTCCACCAACCCTGCACACACACACACCCCTTTGGCAGTCTTCAAACAAACACACATATAAACACACACTGGCTGTTGTCATCCAGTAAAATATTTAACGTACACACACACACACACACACACTGTAGATGAAACATCTTGCATTCAAATGTACATTTCCTTTAGACAGTCATAGACACGTGCACATTTGCCAGTCCAGAACTCCTCCATACACAGATTTACACCCAGCAGCAGAACCCCCCCCCACACACAAACACACACACACACACACACACACACACACACACACACACTTTCATTCTAAAGTGAATCAGTGAGAAATCCAATGATTCCTGCTTTGTCAAATGTCTCATGTTAATGTAACTATATAAAGTAGATTTTTGATGAAAGGAAAGTATGAACTTTGATATGGAGCATAAGGGTTTCAGTGTTAAAAAAGTTTAAAAGTGAAGTGTCTGTCAAGTATGTCTATCCATTGACTTTTACAGAGAGGCTTCCCTTTCTTCTCCTAGTCAGCCATCTTATTCCTCCTTTGGGGATGAGATGCACTCCCCAGCCTATTGCCAAATTCATTCCATAACTGGAGGACTTTCAGTGTATTTGTTCACCAGGAGAGATGAGAGATGGACAGCAGGGTATGTGCCAGACTGCCAAGCCTAGGGGACACTCCACCCGTTAATCACAGTGGTGGATCTCTGCTAGTTCTGCTGACCATGGAGAGCATGCTTGTCTTCAGAATCTCACAAAGTTATGTTCTTCTTTCAGCTTTTCCCGGTTAGGGGTCGCCACAGCGGAACTCCGGTCCGCTAATGATTGGCAGTAGATTTGTTATGGGTGCCGAGGTGCCAGCTCGATGCCCAACCTTCAACGAAGGCACGCCCATTCTACGCATGTCTTTTGAATGCCACTCGACTGCAGGGAGGACATGCATACTCCACACAGAAGGCGCTCCAGCCGAGAATTGAATGGGAGAACCTCTTGCTGTGAGGCAACAACGCTACCGCTGCACCACCATGGCTAGAATCTCACAAAGTTATAATTAGTGAAAATGAAAGTAAGGCTGGTAGTACACAGTGTAAGGATTAAGGTAAACTATATTGTAAGTGAAAAAAATGATAAAATAAAATGTGCTGTGGAAGGGTGTCAAATATGTTCAACAAAAAGTGTTGATGGCAACATGAGTAAATATTTGATATGTTACAATATATGATACTAGTGAAATGGATGTAGAAAAGGGCAATTCAGAGTGAATTTCAGTAATAAATTTAAATTAATTTGAGGAAAGAGAAGAAGAAAAAATAGAAATCATAGAAGAGGATGGGTATGTAAGAAAGAGTAAGAGAAAAGTTTTTCAGAGATTGCTATATTTAGAATGAAAACATTAAGGCAATTAGATACAAGTATAAGGACTACAGAAAGGCTGTTAATTTGTGATTTAAGGGTAAGGACTAGACCAGTTTAAGTAAATTATGTTGCATGCTTATGCTATTGTAGCTGAAAGAATAAAATATTGTAAAGAAATAAAAGATCGGGATCACAGTAAGAGCTTCATCTTACTGCATCATGGGAGTTGGTCATTTGCAGTATTGTACAAAATGGATAGAAAAAGAAGTTAAGTTTTGGGGAGAGGCAAAATCATATCTTTTATTTTGTTCTGTGAAGATATGACCTATTTAACAAAAGAGGAAAAATGCAGAAGCTCCCCTTGTGGAGACTGTAAACATTATAGCCGAATTTTTACTTTGTTTTGTAGAAAACGTTGTGCCAAGGAGATCTTATGGTTTGATTGCCCATTATTGCAAGAATCCTTCAATGTTACAGTACGTGAAAGGAGTGAGACTATAGCAGACAATGTAAGCAGTTACATAAGCTGTATTGTAGTTGAAGAAAATGATAAAATGCAACTTGCTGTGAAAGGGTGTTGAGTTGATAGCAACGAGTGAATATTTGTTTTAAAAATGCCACAGTATGTGATAATAGTGAAATGTATACAGAAAAGGACAGTTCACACTGAATTTTAGTAACCCATTAGAATTTGAGGTAAAAGATGAAGAAAATTTAGAAATAGTTATGGAAAAAGATGGGTCTACAAGAAAGAGTTAAAGAAAAAGTTGCAAAACCATGTGGCAATTACAGTATAGCTGTAATTAATGAAAAAGGAAAGGGTTAATTGCAGTATTGCTGTCCTTCCATAAGTCATTGTTGCAGTATTCTAAACTGTTACGTTATCTCACCAGATGACAATGTCTGGCCAGGGCACCAAAGTCAAAACTTTCAATAGAGCCATAAATCTGACAGGTGACCTAAGCCTGTGGGCATAAGGGTACATAAGGGGAAGTATGAGCATAAATCCTTAGACTGTCTCACCACTAGCCTGAACACAGGTCTCGCACCCCTCTGTCTATTCTACTAGTGGTTGTTGGTACCATTGGCCTTCACTGGTTCAAATAAGTGGCCTGTTGGGAGCCTTCCTTGTTTTTTTTTTCCACTTGTATTGCTATTGATTGCTCTATTAGCTAACAGCTGGGGGAAGTGTGATTGCGGTTTGTCAGTTCTCTACAAAGATCTCCACTTCTTGTGCCATTTCTGTTTAAGGGCAGAGCGTGATTATTGAAATTGTATTGTTTGTCGGTTTTTTTTTATCCCTAAGGACCTGACTTTTGTCTCAACTTTTATTGGGAAAAGCAGCATATAAAATGCCTAACCCGGGTTAAGATGGCAGGTCCCTCTTCCATTGATGTTTTGCCATCCATAAGAAAAAAAATGAGGCCTAGGGCTGAAGGTACTGCTACCCATTTGGACTCTGATGTACCCGCTGAGGCATTAGAACCCATGGTGTGCTCAATAACAGTTCAAACCCCTGCTACCGTGACTCTGCCTGAGGTCAGTATGGCATCTAATGGTCACATGTCCAAAGCCACTGTAGTTACTGATGTCACTGAGAAGGGGGAACCCATATAATTTATTTTAGAGGAAGTAAAGGGCATACCACAGATTCTAGTTAGAAAGGAAATCCCAGGATCAATTATTGAAATGCATTAGGGGTTTGTTCCTCCTTGATTAGTTACAGCAGATGTCTCATCAAAGAAAAAGAACCAGAAAAACAAAAACATGTCTTCCCTCTAGACATCTCTGGTAAAGGAGAGGATGGACTGTTAGTCCCTGTTTAAAGCTGTCATCACAGTGCCTACTCAGACATTGGCATCTTCCACTACTCAAAAGAGACCTTTAGAAATCTCCTGCTGAGGAAGACAATGATTTGGATAAGCACTCCTTTACATATTCTTCACATGTCCACTCCCCAGGTCAAGTGGGCTCTGATGGGGATACCATTTCCCCTGATTCCCCAGTAAAGGAAGCTTCATTTGGGAAACCATATGATGAAGCATTCTGAATTGAAATCTAAAGAAATTTCTGTTATTCAATAAAGGCATTATAGCCTCCTAGATGTGGGCACCCCTGTCCCTGCTTATGTGCCATATGTCCTAGAGGCCATCCTGAATGCGTTTGCAACCACTTCTACTGCTCCTGATTCCCAGCGTCTAGCCCCTAAAAGGCTTAATACATTTTACAAGGTTCTTGAGGAATTAAAGTTCCTGTACAAAAATCCAGTAGTAGAGCCATCAGTATTTTCTTTGTCTACAGACAAACCATCCAAGTTGTTGCCTTAGTGCCACTTGACCTAAAGGATGCCTATCCACTTGGCTTACAGGAAATTTTGAAGTTCTCTGTTGTTTCCTCACATTTTCATTTGTCTGCTGTGCCCTTTGGACTTTTCCCTTAACTCCACGAGTATTCTCAAAATGCCTTGCCCCCATCATAACATTCTGCAGGGCACAGTGAATACAGATATTCCATTACTTGGATGATCTGCTAATACCGGCACCATCTTATCAGATATTCTTGTCGCACCTTAGCTGCCCCCCAGGGCTTGGTATTCACAATCAATTTCAAAAAGTCTGGAATGACCTGAACCAAAGACATTGTCTTCTTGGAGTGCAGACAAAACATCAAACTCCTGCAGGCTTTCCTACCACTCTAAGGTGGAAAGTTACTGCTCTCTTCTGCTGTACAAGTCTGTTCCTCAGAGTTCTAGGGCTGTTAGGTCCAACCATACCAATGGTTCCCTTTGCCAGACCATGTGGTCCCAACATTTGCATCCACTGGAGATGGATCTTCCACTCCTACCTTGCCTAAAGGAGTGATCCTTTGATGGATAGCTCAAATAAGTGTAAAATCACTCCCCTACCTTTCAAACTTAAGACACCAAAGCAGGAACTGCACACACATGCATCAAATGACATGGGGAGCCAGACAGGAAACACATAAGTTCTAGGACAATGACCAAAGCATATAGGTCAGAACACACAAATGTAAAAGAAATGAGAACACTGCATGCTGTACAGACATTCAACCACTATTGGAAGGCAGGTCCTTTAAGAGTGTTCTCAAGCAACACTACAGTCATGTGGTACATAAACAGATGTTACCAATTATTTTGACTAGCACTGTTCTATGTTAAGAGCAGGCCACAAAAGCAACTCTCTCTCTCTCACTCCCTCCAAGCAGTTTGCATTCTGCCACAGGGCAATATCTTAGCAAACAGCTTAAGCAGATAAAGGAAAGACCCCCCCCCCCCAAGAATGGTTGCTGAACAAGACGGTGATCTTAGATGTAGAAAACAAATGGGGGGTGCCACAGATGAATCGGTTTGCCTCCATTGACAGCAAATAACTTGTACTTTTCTACACCAGCATTTACTGTCCTCAAGCTTGCAAAATGGATGTTATGATCCCATTTAGACAAGAATTCTCCAAGGACATGCTGAAGGTCTTCAACCAGGAAATCTTACATAGCCAGCAGGAAAATATTTTCAATATGCTGTCTGACAAACGGCCCAGTTCAAGCTAACACCCCACTTGTCCTGCATTACCTACGGTTATCTACTTTATCTGGAGTAACATACTCCTTTATTAAAGCAAACATTTCAGTTATATTGGCTTGTCTACTTCTGGATCCCCTTTTGGTCAGGCTAGAGGGTAAACAGTTTCTTAAAGGTGTGCTCCACCTGAAGCCCCCAAGGAAACCTATTCCCCCTGCTAAGGACCTAAATTTTGTGCTGGAAAAACTTACCTTGATTCCATTCAAGTCAGCACCATCTGTTCCTCTCAAATTATGTACTTGGAAAACCATTCTTTGTGGTAGCACTCACGTCTTCCAGAAGAGTTTTGGAGCTGCAGGCCCTTATGGCTACCTCTCCTTTCCTTATTTTTCACATGGATGGGGTGTCACTAAGGGCCCACCTTTCATTCTTGCCTAAAGTGTTGAATGAACTGTCCTTCAACCAGGCTATTAATCTACTTAGTTTCTTTTCTAACCCATAAAACGAGGTGGAAAGAATACTTCACTCCCAGTTTGAACGAGAACTTTATTGTGTGCTGGCTTGTGGAGTTGTTACCATTGTACCTTTTTTGGGCCTTGCAGCTTACCATACTTGCGTGGGGGTTTGTGATTTTTTTTGGCTCTTTTCTGTCTTCCCCGGGCTGGTGGTGCCATAGCTCTCATTCCGGAATGTCTTTAACATATGTGGATAATCAAACTAGGGGCTTTGTTTTCCCCAGGTCTTAATGAACAATTATAATTAACTAATAGAATTGTGGAGGCAATATACTGATCTGAAGTAGTTTACTTTATTTGATCTTCAATCTGTGGGAATACGGATCCATGTCAGATCCGAGCCGGCAAAGATTAAAAGCATCAGCTCCGAGCTCCAGACACCTCCCCTTACCCATAAACCACCTCCCGTGCCTTCCATACCCAGGTCTTTGCCACAATTTGTGAAAGCATTGTGTCTCTGAAGCTTCAGTTAGCAGGGTATTTTTCTGGTTTTATAAGTTAATAATTTTTGTTTTCTTAGCCATTGTAGCTTAGAGTAGGTATCCTTTCTCCCCTCCCATCGCTTTGGCATTGTGTGTAGGCTTGTAGTAGTTGTTAGGTAGTGTAGCTTGTCTCTGTGTGCCCCGCCCCCCTTCTAGTCAGTTTAGTGTGGATGAGTGGGTGTGTGCTGAAGTTTCAAGTGGAAAGTTTTTCTTTTCTTTCCCAAAGATGGCTGAAAAGATGGCTGAAAAGCTTATTTTTAAGCACTGCACAGAGTGTGGCCATAAGCTCTCCCCAGCCGATGGCCACACTCTGTGTGTACTGTGTTTAGGTGTGGCCCACCTTAATGTTGACTGTGCCATATGTGTGGGGTTCAACCCCCGGGTGTTGAAAGACAGAAAGGCCAAGTTGGCCCTTAAGGGGCTTCTTCCTGCCACTGATCCTCCCTCTTCATCGTCTGCTTCAGTCACAGCGGCTGCTGTGGCTGCCTCCCCATTTCTCTGCCTCTGGCCTCCCCTCCCTCCCTGGCTGGGACTCAAACTCCCGCTTCTAAGCCTGTGGTAGCAGAGCAGAGGAGGGGTAGAGAGCAGGAGACAAAGTCGAGGCCGAAAGAAGAGGAAGAGGTCTCCAGACCTCATGTCACCCAGTAAATCTGCTCGGATCCATGACTCCCCTCAGCTCTAATCTCTGAGGTTCTCGCCAGAGCTGGAGGAGGCACACTTAGTCTCCTGGGCCTCATCTCTCTGACCGGCCCGGTCGGAGTCTGTGGCCTCGTCTCTATCCACCTGGTCTCTCTCGGACATGGATCTGGATAAGATGGTGAGGCACTTTATTCATACACAGATCCAGATGGGGGTCTTGCCAGCCCTCCTCCCTCAGGAGGGGTCAGCTCGCTTCCTTTTTTTCAGCCTATTACTCCTTCCCCGATCCAACTTTCGGCTTCGGAGTTCTTGGATCCGAGGTTGGCCTTGGTCTGGGTGCTGGTGCCGACGGTACTCATGTCCTCAACGCCGGCAGCTGCCTGGAGAATCACAGATCTGACCAGTTTGGATCCGAGCCGCTCTCAGAGCCAGAGCCTGGGGGTCAGATCTGGGGGAGAGGAATCTTTACAATTGGCTCCGACATTTTCGGGCCAGGTTTTATCTCTCGGATCTCCGGCCACTTTGGGTCCAGCTCAATTCTCACATAGGACCCAGGAAGACTGTCCTCCTTACTGGCTACACAGGAGGTCAACTCACCTTTGGCATTCGATGTGGTAGAACGGGCCCTCTCTGTCGGATCAAGGCCCCTGATTGCCCCCTCAGGCTCCACCCAGACCCCCTCGGCTCTGTCTACGGTCCCCGTTGTCTTACCAGAGGGACAGCCCATGCCCGAAGGGCCCCAGACAGTTCCCCCAGAGGAACAGATGGCTTGCGAGCACTCCCCAGAGAGCCCCACGGGAGATGTGCCTCGCAAGCATACATGTAAGAGGAGGCACTTGGACTCCCCTGAGTCCCTAACCGAGGACACAGACTTAGATGAGGGGGAGGGCTCCCCAAGGTCACCTCCCGACAATATCTCCTTTGGAGACATCATGAAAATCCTGCACCTGCGGGGAGGTTGATCTGCCCCCAAGTCCTCCTCTGATGACTCTGTGTTTCTGGAGGCCTTTGGCATGGGCCCGTCTACATCTTGGGTGTCCCCCCATGGATCCTTTAGTGGATTTGATCACCTCATGGGAGTGGGGGGAATCTGATACCGTGGAGCCGATCCCCAAGTTCCCCGATAAGGTCTTGAGTCCCCCTATAGACAGGCCTTCCTGGAACAAGGTAGCAGCAGCCACTAAAAGGGAACTATCTCAGGAAAGTTCCTTGGTCCACCTTCCTGACTGAGAGTCTCGAATGATGGACCGGCTAAGGAAGCAGGTGTATGCTTCAGCTACCTTTTCAATAAGGGCACTGAACTACTTCGCCCATGTTACGAGACTCCAACGCGACCTGGTGAAGGAGCTGGAGGAGTCTCCACCCAAGTCCATGTCACAGGAGGGCAAGGCTTTGTTCTCCACGAAAATGGCCACTTTGAGAGCAGTATCGAATACGTCCATGCAACTCCTCTCCCATGCAACGGAAGGAGCTGCTAGGGTGGCTGGGTCCAGTGTGTCCATGAGGCGTAAAGCTTGGCTCAGGTTGTGCCAATTTATCGAACCCATTAAGGCATCCTTTGCCAATACCCCTTATGATAGCTTGACTCTGGTAAGACCATCAAGGAGACACTAGTCCAGAGTGAGAAGGATGGGAAGACACTGTCTGCCATCGGGATCTGCTTCTTTAACCCTGAAAGGTCCTTTTCCCGGAACCAGACAGGGCAAAAGAAGATGTAGTTCCGGAAGTCTCAGTATTCCCGGGACACTCGGGGCTTCTTCCCCCAGAGGCAGAGGAGATCAGAATGGACACTGGCCAAGAGGCCAGGGGGATCCGCGAAACTTTGGGTCTTTGAACTTTTATCGGACAGACCCAGGCAGCAACCCTGAGGAGTTGCCCGACTGCTCTACTCTGGAGGCAGTCAGGGGACGATTGTCCTTGCACCCAGCAGCTTGGGACTCCATAGCAGTGGACCGATGGGTGCTGCAAATCATATCCAGAGGATATTCTATCCCCTTCATGGGTTCTCCAAACACCTCCCGGATGTTCCACCCTTGCAAAAGGAGGCAGCAGCGCAGGAAATTTCCAAGCTGCTAGGAAAACGTCCCCCCAGATCAGTCCAGATCGGGCTTCTACTCCAGGTTTTTTTGGCGCCAAAGAAGATGGGGGACTTAAGGCCCATCCTGGACCTCTCTACCTTGAACCTGTCAGTGGCCAAAGAAAAGTTCCAGATGGTCACACTACAGTCCATCATGCCGTACCTACAAGAGAGCGACTGGATGTGCTCGTTAGATCTCCAGGATGCTTACTATCACATAAAGATGCACAAAAGCTCCAGGAGGTTCCTCTGCTTCCAGCTAGGGGCCAATCATTACCATGTTTGAGCCCTATACTTTGGTCTCACCACAGCCCCTTGGGTGTTTACCAAAGTGATGGCAGTGGTAGCGGCTCACCTGAGGCTTCAGAGGATTCAGGTCTATCCATACCTGGATGATTGGCTCTTCACTGCTCCCACTAGGCGTCTACTTTCCCAAACCAGGGACTACTTTCTGACACTTGCCCTGAGTTTGGGTATCACAATCAACACATCCAAATCTCCACTAGAACCTGTACAAGTGATAGACTACATTGGTGCCAGGATAGACACACTCCAGGGCAAAGTGTTCCTGACCTCGGAGAGAGTTCAGAACCTCAGGATGCATGTCTTCCTAATTTTTCATTCTCATCTCCTGACAGTGGAATCTGTATTGAGAGCTCTAGGCTCGATGGTGGCAACCATAACTCTCCTTCCATGTGACCGGCTACACATGCAGATTCTTCACTGGTCCCTGTTGGATTTACCACTAACCTATCCTATCCACCTGAGCCAAGTGTGTCGGTCATCCCTCATATGGTCGATCAGCTCTCTGGATATTTTGGAGGGATGACCCTTTGTTCTAGCCCCGGCCCAAGCTACAGTGACTACCGATGCCGGGGCATTGTTCAGGCAGGATAGTCCAAGGCCTGTGGTCCCCCATGGAGGCCAGTTTGCATATCAGTGTCCTAGAGATGAGGGCAGTCCTTCTAGCGTTGCAGACCCTTCATGCCTTTCTTCCTTTGGGGACGATTGCTATTCAATCAGACAACATTTCTGTAGTCTGATACATCAAACAGGAAGGAACCAAATCTTATCCCCTTTGTCACGAGGCCATGAGAGTGTGGGAATGGGCGATCTCCACCGGTCGCTTTCTTATCGCAATGCACATTCCGGGATGGTCCAAAATTCTAGCGGACAGGCTAAGTTGAACCATTCTGATGCCTTATGAGTGGTCTCTGAATCCATCAGTAGCAGAACAGATCTTCAGCGAGTGGGGTCAACCTTCCTGTGATCTCTTTGCATCTCCTTCCAAAGCGAAGTGCAGCAGGTTTTTCTGTCTGAACCCCCGCACTGGGGGAGTCCCCCGGAGACACTCTAGTTCATGCTTGGCCTCCCAGTCTTCTGTATGCTTACGCTCCAGTCTCTCTCATCCCAAGGTTTCTACAGAAAGCTTGTCAACTGGGGAGGAAGGTGATCCTCATTGCCCCATTCTGGCCTTGTCAGGTATGGCTTCCCTTCCTTTAGTCTCACCTTCTGGCTCCACCTTGGATCCTAGATCCCTTTCAGGATCTGATTTCACACCAATCGGGAGTGTCTCATCCAAATCTGGACAGCCTACAGCTCACAGCTTGGCTGCTCCAGTTCCCATGATCGCTAGGATTCCTGGACTTTCCTCCTCAATTATCTATTTTGGTAGCTGCTCATAAGTCTTTAACCAGAAAGGTTTATCACAGCAAGTGGAAACATTTTTCTTTTTGGGCCCCTCAGAGGAGTTTGGATCCTTTCACGGCCCCTATTTCTGCTATCCTTGATTTCTTAGCTGATATTTTCCAGCACAAAGCTAGTTCTGCTACTGTCAAACTTCAATTGGCTGCCATTTCTCATTTTCATGTGGGTGAGAATTCTGCATCCTTGGTATCTTCTAGACTGTGTAAAGCCTTTATTAAAGGTACTTTTTTGCTACGCCCCCGGTCAAAGATCCTGTCCCCCCGTGAGACCTTACTATGGTTCTTCAAGCTCTGGCCACTCCGCCTTTCAAGCCTGCTGCTAATAAAAAGTTTTTCAGCTTTTCCCAGTTAGGGGTCGCCACAGCAGAACTCCGGTCCGCTCATGATTGGCAGTGGATTTTTACGGTGCCAAGTTGCCAGACCGAAACCCAACCTTCAAAGAAGGGATGCCCATTCATGCTCACACCTACCTGCATGTCTTTACTGTCACTTGACTGCAGGGAGGACATACAGACTCCACACAGAAGGCGCTCCAGCCGAGAATTGAATGGGAGAACCTCAGTTTCTATCGTAGAAAACAGCCTTTCTGGTCGCTATTACCTCTGCTAGGAGGGTCTCGGAATTGCAGGCCTTGTCCATGAAATTTCCGTACATGATTTTTCATAAAGTTAGAGTTTCCCTTCGCACCAATTCATCCTTTTTTTCCTAAAGTGGCGTCACCAGTCTATCAATCAGACTATAAATTTGCCTGTGTTCTTTCCCAATTTTACCAACAAAATGGAATACAAACTACACATGTTGGTGTTCACAGACAGTTACGATTTTATTTACACAGCACAAAAAATTTTTGTAACTCTGATCAGTTGTTTGTTTTGTTCTATAGACCCTTTTTGGGCAAACCTATTTCCAAGGTCACGATAGCTAGATGGATTTCTTCATGCATCCTGCAGGTCTACAAGGACAAAGGTATGTCTCCTCCAGGCCAGGTTAAAGCTCATTCCACCAGTCCATGGCTACATCTGCAGCTTTCTGGTCTAGGGTATCTTTAGATGACATTTGCTCAGCAGCTACTTGGTCCTCATCTCATACATTTATCTCCCATTATAAATTGGATTTGACATCTAGAAGGAGAGCATCCTTTGGCTCCGCGGTGCTCAGGAATATCCTTCCATGAGGGCCACCCAGGAGTTTAATAGCTGGAGGCTCTTTCCCACAGGTTGAAGATCAAATGAAGTAAACTACTTCAGATAAAGAAGTTATGTACTCACCATAATGTTCCATCTAAGTAGTTGTACTTCATCTTCAACCATCCCTCCCTCCTTCCCCAGACGTTTGGTGCATGTTCAGCCTGCGGGCTGTAAGTATAGGTCAGAAAGTATGTTATCAGGTCGGGTTATAAGTGTAAGGTCAGCAAACTCGACCTGGGGATGGAAGGCAAGGGAGGTGGATTATGGGTATAGGGAGGAGTCTGGAGCTTGGAGCTGATGCTTGTAATCTTTGCCTGCTCAGATCCGACACGGATCCGTATTCCCACAGGTTGAGGAGAAATGAAGTACAACTACTCAGATGGAACGTTATGGCGAGTACATAACTTTTTTTCATTTATATGTTGTTTTTTGAGAGCACATTTAGCTAGCACTGATGAAGGCTGTAAGCTGAAACTGGTCTGTTTTTTCACCTATTGGTGTCTAGACTTGATGTTTTTATGTGCCTTAAATCTGGATAAAATCTGCTTACACTTTTGAGTAAACTTCCAGTTTGAATGAGAACTATATTGTGTGCTGGCTTGTGGAGTTTTACCTTTCAAACTCAGACACCAAAGCAGGAACTACACACAGATGCATCAAATGACACATGGGGAGCCAGACAGGAAACCCAAAAGTTCAGGGACAATTACCAAAGAACATAGGTAAGAAGACATAAAGGTAAAAGAAATGAGAACACTACATGCTGTACAGACCTTCAACCACCATTGGAAGCCAGGTCCTTTAAGAGCATTCTCAGGCAACACTACAGTCATGTGGCACATAAACAGATCTTACCAACTGTACTGACTAGCACTGTTCTAGGTTAAGAGCAAGCCACAAAAGCAACTCTCTCTCTCTCACTCCAAGCAATTTGCATTCTCTCACAGGGCAACATCTTAGCAAACAGCCTAAGCAGATAAAGGAATGACCCCCAAGAATGGATGCTGAACAAGAAGATGATCTTAGATGTAGAAAACAAATGGGAAGGGGTGCCACAGATGAATCTGTTTGCCTCCACTGACAGCAAATAACTTGTACTTTCCTGCACTAGCATTTACTGTCCTCAAGCTTGGAAAATGGATGTTATGTCCTTTCCTTGGAAAGGGGAGTATTTTTATGCCTTCCCTCCTCTTCCTGAAGTCTTGCTGAAAATACAAAATGACATCTCAGAGACCCTACCGGTGACTCCCTTTTGGTCAAGGCAGCATTGGTTCCCCCTTCTCTTCCACTTAACCAAGGACAATCACCAAAAACTTCCCTGTGTGATGGACTTGCACAGGAGAAGGGCTCACTTTTCTTTCTGAATCTACCATTCTTCAGCTTTATGATTTGGATGATAGGATTCTGACCCCTCTTAGACAAGAATTCTCCAAGGACGTGCTGAAGTTCTTCAACCAGGAAATCTTACATAGCCAGCAGGAAAATATTTTCAATATGCTGTCTGACAAACAAGACCCGGTTCAAGCTAACATCCCACTTGTCCTGCGTTACCTTTGGTTATCTACTTTATCTGGACTAACATACTGCTTTATTAAGGCAAAATTTCAGATGTTATGTGATCCTATCTCGCCTACATTCTGTACTGATGGGCTCGGAGCCGATCCCTCGGCTCCGACTTGGCACGCTTATGCTATAGAGCGAGGCCTCATATTGGCTGAGCTATCTTTATCCCAGGATGCACCACCACTAATCCCCCAGATCTCGTTTGCAGCTTACAAAGCTTAGACGTGGTCTCAACTTGGCTGGGCTAAGTACTATTTATTTAGGCTTTTTCCTGTCAAAAATTTGCTTGATTTAAATCCAAAAGCTGTTTTAACAGCTATTGTTGTTATTCGAGTGTGTATTGCTAGTTTTTATAGAGGATTTCGTGTTTTTTCCTGTCAGGGAATGTTTCCCGTTTAAGTTAGAGGGGCCTTCCCCTGTTGTTTCTACTACCTTGGTTTTTGTGTGTGGGTCAAGTACCCGTTTAAGTTAGAGGGTCTTGACCCTCTCTAGCTCTCTTTCTTCTGTGAAATTTTTCTGTTTACTGTACTTGTATTCAAAAAAAAAAAAAAAATATATATATATATATATTAAAATATTAATATTAAAGAAGGGATATTTTATTTGCTGGAACCCTTCTTTTTGGCTGTAGACAACTGTGTTAACTTTTTGGCTATGTCTAAAGAACACAAACCCTCCGGGTTTAAGAAGTGCACGAGGTGTGGTTTTAAAATGTCCATAACGGACGACCACTCCTCGTGCGTCTATTGCTTAGGTGCCAAGCACCTACAAGAATCGTGTAGTGTGTGCCACGCATTCTCATCAAGAGTCCTCCAGGAGAGGAAAAACAAATTAATCCTCAAGGGATTAATCAAGCCTTCCTTCGAGGAGGCTTTATCTTCCTCTCCGTCTCCTTCTAAAAAGAAGAAAGCGTCGGCTCCGATCAGTCAGTCGGAACCGACCGCAAAAAAATCTAAGCAGACTTCTCCATCGGCTCCACGGACTTCGGAGCCGAGGGCGGAACGGTCTGCCTCGATGCCTCCAGCCTCGACCCCTCTGGTTTCGGAGCCGAGGTCTGGAGCATCGAGAGGCGGGTCACCTTCATTGGCTCCACTGATATTGGAGCCGATAAGGGTTACCGGCTCAGACTCTTCCCCCTCGGAGCCGAAGTCCTTATCGGCACCGAGGGAAATTTCCTTGAGATCTTCCTCGGAGCCGATAGTTATTGAGTCCATTCAGAGCCGGTCCCCGAGCCCTTCGGAGCCGATGGAGAAATCGGTTCGGGCCCGATCGGTATCCTCTAGATCATCCAAGATGTCTGATTCGGACATCAACAGGGTGCTCCTTTGACTCTTCCAGTCTCCGGTGTTCCAAAAGCTAGTTTCGGCTCCAGCCCATTCGGCTTCGGAGCCGATGGTCCACTCCCCTACTGTGGTTCCTCCTCCAACAGCTTCGGCACCGTTGGAGCCGGTGCTGGTGGAACCTGTGGAGGTTTTAGGGTCGGGCCCGACCCTTGCTCCAACTCCGGCTCTTGGGTCAGAGTTCAGTACACAGACTTCTTCCTTCGGCCCTGGGGAGGAGGCTTCGGGATTGATGCTCTCAGTCCCAAGTCTCCCTCTTGGTGCGTCGGCGGTGGGAGTGCCATCCACTGCCGTGGCCACGGAGGTGGGACCCTCCCAGGATTCTGGTGGTCCCGCCTTCAGGGCTATGAGGAGTGCTTTAGCCAAATCTTCCTTGGCTACCTCCACAGTTTCCCCAGCTCCTTCCCTGCATACGGAGACTGGGTCTTTGGCAGTCCCCCTGTCCTTAGACAGTGGAGCCCCCGGGCCTCAGGTTACCCCCGCTGGGGTTTCTCCCCCTCCTGGAGGTCCTTCTGAAGCCTCTTCGGAAGAACCCCCCAGGAAAAGATTGTGCAAGAGGAAGCACGTTGACTCCCCTGATGAGTCTCTGACATCAGACACTGATCTCGATGATGCAGAAGGGTCCCCTAAGTCGTCCTCGGATGATGTCTCCTTTGCAGACATCCTGGAAGCCCTAAAACAATGAGGCGGCTGGCAGTCCAAACCTCCCTCTGCTGATGAGTCGGTGTTCCTGAAGGCCTTCGGGGCTCAGCCCTCCGCCTCCTGGGTGTCTCCGCCCTTCGATGAGCTCTTGGATTTGATCTGTCGAAGGGCGTGGGGACACCCAGACTCTGTGGAACCGGTGCCTGCTCGTCCGAACAAGTTCCTCTCGGCACCCCCTGAAAAAGAGTTTCTAACTAAAGGTGTGGCTGTAGATGCTTTGGTGGTGGCATCTGCTACCCAGCAAGATGTAGCAGAGGCTTCGACATCCGTCCATCCTCCTAATAAGGAGTCTAGGAGCATGGATCAGTACGGAAAGCGCACCCTCCGTTCAGCGGCCTTTACACTGAGGTCCTTGAACTACCTTACGCACTTTACCAGATTTCAGAGGGATCTGATTAAGGAGCTATCCGATACCCTCTTGGGTAACCTGCCTGAGGAGCTGGCCCAGACGGTTGGCTCTCAGCTGGCTACAATGTCGTCCATTTCGAACTCGTCCATGAGGCTAATTTCTTATGCGGCCGAAGGGGCGAGTAGAGCGGCGGGTACAGGCATTGCTCTACGGAGACAAGCCTGGATCCGCCTATGTCATTTTCCGGAGGCCTTTAAGTCTTCCTTTGCCGACGCCCCCTTTGATGGGTCCTCCCTGTTTGGACCCAAGGTAAAGGACACACTAACCCACTGTGAACAGGAGGGTAAGACTCTGACTGCCGTAGGGGCACGATTTTCCACTCCCTTTCGGCCTTATCCCAAGGCTAAAAGAGGAGGGAAAATGTGGTTCCGTAGATCTCAGAAGCCTTACCCCTCTCAGCAGGAGGATTCCCCTTCCAGAGGCAGAGGAGGGGGAAATTCTTCCGGAAGACACCGTCCCAGAGGCGGCAGAGCCCCTCGCAACACTGGAGACCGCGAGTCCTTTCGTGGCTCTTCAGCCTTCCATAGTCCCTGAGGGATTGCCCGGCTGTGCAGCTCCGGAGCCAGTCGGGGGTCTTTTCTCGAAGCACCTAAAGGCCTGGGAAGGTATCACTCAGGACCGATGGGTGCTTTGGATTATAGCCGGAGGTTACTCCATCCCATTCTCTCATCCCCCTCCTCAGCCCAGAAAAATCCCGGACCCGCCACCCAGTCAACGGGATATCACAGCCTCAAAAGTTTCAAAGCTGCTGCAAAAAGGAGTCATCCAACCAGTCCCCGCAGACCAGATCGGATTAGGGACTTACTCAAGATTCTTTTTGGTGCCAAAAAAGACTGGGGACTTGAGGCCCATCTTGGACCTCAGCATCCTAAACCGTTCAGTCAGAAAGTCCAAGTTCCGAATGGTCACCCTACAAACCATTCTCCCATTGCTGGAGAAGGGTGTTTGGATGTGCTCCATAGATCTCAAGGACGCTTATTACCATATCATGGTACATCGAGCGTCCAGGAGACATCTGCACTTCAGCCTAGGAGGCAGTCATTATCAGTTCCGTGCACTGCCCTTTGGTCTCACCACAGCCCCCAGGGTGTTCACCAAATGTTTGGTGGTCGTGACTGCTCACCTGAGAAGTCTAGGATTCCAGGTGTTTCCGTATCTAGACGACTGGCTCCTAACTGCCACCTCCAAGCATCTACTACTGCGGAGCCTACAAGCCACTATATCACTGGGCAATTCCCTTGGAATCACCTTCAATTGGCTAAAGTCTGTGTTGCTGCCATCTCAACGCATAAGATTCATAGGGGTAGAGATAGACTCAAACCGAATGCGGTCTATCTACCTACAGACAGGATACTAACCATACAGGCTCAAGTTCGAGCCTTACTTCCCAGATCCAAAGCCCCAGCCAGAATGGTCCTACAGCTATTAGGATCCATGTCCGCCACGGTTCTTCTAGTTCCCCTGGCAAGGTTGCACATGAGAATTCTTCAGTGGCTTCTTTCAGCTCAGTGGTCCTTTCAGGAACTCCCTCTCAGTCACCTCATATGGATCACGGAATCTTGCAAACGGGACCTTCGCTGGTGGCTAGTACCCTCCAACTTGGATCAGGGACGACCCTTTGTTCTACCCCCTCCGGCGGCCATTTTGACCACGGACGCCTCCCAGACGGGGTGGGGGGGGGCATTCCCTGGGCAGGTCAGTCCAAGGCAAATGGCACTTGGAAGAGGCTTTGCTTCATATCAACGTCTTAGAAATGAGGGCAGTGCTTCTGTCCCTTCAAGCCCTTCACGATTATCTCCCTCAGGGCGTAATTGCTGTTCACTCAGACAACATGTCAGTTGTCTGGTACCTGAACAAACAGGGAGGGACCAGATCCTATCCTTTTTGCAGAGAAGCCATGAGAGTTTGGGAATGGGCAGTCTCGACCAAACGCTTCCTAGTGGCTACTCATATACTGGGCAAGTCCAATGTGATAGCCGACAGATTGAGCAGAACCATCCTCTCTCCTCACGAATGGTCACTGAATATAACAATGGCAAAGCAGATTTTCAGCAAATGGGGAGTTCCGTGTTGCGATCTCTTCGCGACTCCTCTGAATACAAAGTGCAAAGAGTTCTTCTCCCTAACCCCGGCTCCGGGGAAGAGCCCCATGGATGCATTAGTCCATCCTTGGCCCACCAGCTTGCTTTATGCCTTCCCTCCAGTTCCTCTCCTTCCCAGGGTGATTCAAAAGGCATCTCTCTTGGGGAGCAAAATGATCTTAATTGCTCCTTACTGGCCTCGTCAAGTGTGGTTCCCCTATCTTCGGAGACATGCTCTGGAAGGTCCATGGTTCCTGGACCAGATCCCAGACCTACTTGTTCACCATTCGGGACTATTCCACCAGTCCCTACACACCTTAAAATTGACGGCTTGGCTCCTCCTCTTCCGACGATAGTCAGGAGTCATACATTGGATCCAGACGTTATACACATATTATCTTCGGCCCATAAGTCTGCTACAAAGAAACTGTATTCTAGCAAATGGAAAAGATTTGCTATTTGGGCTCAACTCCAGGGCCTGGACCCCATTTCTATTCCCGTAGCAGAGGTACTAAAATTTTTGACTTCTCTTTTCAATCAAGGCTCTTCAGTTTCTACGATCAAGGTACAATTGGCAGCAATCTCTAATTTTCATGAATCCATAGACCCACCTTTAATGAGCAACAGATTGTGTAAAACCTTCTTGAAAGGTGCTGCTCTATTAAGACCTCCGATTTCTCATCCTGCACCTCCATGGGATCTCGATATAGTGTTACGCGCCTTGACTTCTCACCCCTTTGAACCGGCAGCTACATGTGATATAAAGTTCCTATCATGGAAGACAGCCTTTCTGGTGGCGATTACTTCTGCCAGAAGAGTTTCAGAGCTTCAAGCTTTGTCTGTAAAACCCCCGTACTTGGCTTTTCACAAAGACAGAGTATCCCTCAGGCCAAATCCTTCCTTTGTCCCTAAAATTTGTTCTAGTTTCTGCTTACAACAATCGTTAGAGCTTCCAGTTTTTTTCCCAAAATACTCTAACAAAGCGGAGTTCATATTCCACACACTAGATGTCCACAGACAGTTATGTTTTTATTTAGACAGGACCAAACAAACAAGGAAAACAGATCAGTTGTTTGTATCCTTTGCAGATAACAAATTGGGCAAAGCTGTCACAAAGGTCACTATTGCCAAATGGATCAGGGACTGTATTACTCAAGCTTATTTTTATTCTAACAAAGAGCTTACCACCTCTGTCAAGGCTCATTCTACAAGGGCTATGGCTACTTCGGTAGCATTTCATTCTAAGCTTGCTATTAGTGACATTTGTGCTGCGGCTACATGGTCTTCCCCGCACACCTTCATTTCCCACTACAAATTAGATGTGGCATCTAGAGGACGAGCTTCATTTGGTTCCACAGTGCTCAGGAGTGTTTTCCAATGAGCCACCCGGGATTTAGGTGCTAGGGACGCTGTCCCATCAGTACAGAATGTAGGCGAGATAGAATCACATAACATCTTTTAGTTATGTACTCACCATAACTTCAGATGTTTGGGATCCATCTCGCCTACATTCCTAATAACCCACCCTCCTTCCCCCTTCCTTGGAGATCAGAGGATATCAGAAGGTCCGAATCCTGTTGTTTCATCTTGAAACATCTAACAATGTTATATAATCAAGTTGTGCATGTGTGCATGAATGCGGACAAACAAGATCTGGGGGATTAGTGGTGGTGCATCCTGGGATAAAGATAGCTCAGCCAATAAGAGGCCTCGCTCTATAGCATAAGCGTGCCGAGTCAGAGCCGAGGGATCGGCTCCGAGCCCATCAGTACAGAATGTAGGCGAGATGGATCCCAAACATCTGAAGTTATGGTGAGTACATAACTAAAAGTTATATTGGCTTGTCTACTCCTGGATCCCCTTTTGGTCAGGATAGAGGTTAAACAGTTTTTTAAAGGTGTACTCCACCTGAAGCCTCCAAGGAAACCTATTCCCCCTTCTTAGTATGTCAATTTTGTACTGGAAAAACTTACATTGATTCCCTTCAAGCTAGCACCATCTGTTCCTCTCAAATTATGTACTTCAAACACCATTCTTTGTGGTAGAACTCAAGTCTGCCAGAAGAGTTTTGGAGCTGCAGGCCTTTATGGCTACCTCTCCTTTCCTTATTTTTCACATGAATAGGGTGTCACTAAGGGCCCACCTTTCATTCATAATTAAAGTGGTGAATGAACTGTCCTTCAGCCAGGCTATTTATTTACCTAGTTTCTTTTCTAACCCATTAAAAGTGGTGGAAAAAATACTTCACTCCCTTGCTGTCCATAGACAACTCAAGATTTTATTTGGATAAGAAAAAGGATACACAGAAATCAGACCCATTTTCCATTTCATTTTGTGAGTCAAAACTAGAGACCCCCTTTTCAAACAAACTGTTGCTAACTGAATCTCCAAGGCAGTTTTTTTTTTTTTTTTGCTACACTCAGCACTTAACCTTGCCTCTTCAGCAAAGGCACATTGTACCAGAGCAGTAGCTTCATCTGGAGCCTTTTACAGAGGGATAGATTCTAGGACCATTCAGAAGCAATTGAACACACCTTTACAAGACATTGCAGAGGTAGATGCCTGTTCTAGATCCAGGACTTGCTTTGCCAGGTCAGTTCTTTCTGGTCCTCTGGACACTCCTCCTATACAACATCCTACTGCCCTTTTTTCCTGCATAAACTTTGGTAGTCACTCAACAGTTTGTAACAGTGCAACAGTGATCTAAGGAAGGACATAATGCAGTTGGGTAAGAACTTACCATTGCATTAAATGTCCTTATGATCACTGTTGCAGTATTCCTTCCCACCCTGCCTTACCCTTAATTGTTTTTAGCCTTTTGCTCCCCTCATGGACCAGGGGGAGAACCTATCTGACTTTCTTTTCTTCGAGTTGACCTACTCCCTTTTCTTGGATTCTTTTGTCTTACTGGCTTAGGGATAGTGTCAGGATTCATGCTCATACATACACTTATGTACCCTTACGCCCAAGGGCTTAGGTCACAGTTCATATGGCTCTATGGAAAATATTTGGTTTTAGTACCCCAGACAGAATTTATCTGGTGAGATACCCCAACAGTTTGGAATACTGAAACAGTGTTCAGTAGGACATTTAGTGTTATGGTAAGTTAACAACTACATTTTTCACTTAATGTGAATAGTAATGATGATGATGTACGTTAATAGTCTATAAATGTTGACAAAAATTATTACAGTGGATATTATTTCTGTACGTGGTACTAGAGTTATAGATAATGAAAAAAGAATGTTTTAAAAATATATAGAAAAATTGGTTGTATGGAATGTGGAAAAGTTTTTCAGAGATTAGCAATGAAAACATTAAGCTAATTAGAGCTAAGTATAGGCGTGGCAGAAAGACTGCTAATTTGTGATTTAAGGGAAAAAAATAGACCGGTATAGATAAATTGTGCTGCATGCTTATACAATTGTAGGTGAAAGAGTAAAATAAAAGAAATAAAAGATGTCTGTATAAATGTGGAAATAGAGGTAACTAACTTCAGATGTAGCATGAAGACAACCAGTGGAAAAATTACATATTAAACAATGTTTAGAGTTTATGAAGAGTAGCAGGTTAATTCTGAGGAAATTAAAGTATTATGCACGTGTAAGGGGTAGTATAAAGATGGAATTTGATTTCATAGTGATATTTGAATGATTGCAGGAAATTCTAGGAGTGAAAAAAAAATACAGATCATACAGCTATATATGGGCTGCTATTGCAGGTAGTTAAGAAATCATTGAAGAAGAAAAGAGGTTAGAGAGTAACATGATATGTATGCAACTCTAGTGAATTACGAGTGAAAGAAATGATTTGTGCTAGGATTATGTCATGAGACCTTTTTTATACGTCATGGTGGAGGGAGGATTAAGCTAAAAGATGTGCAAAATGTGAGAACGTATGTAGAAAATATACAATACATACAGGAATAAGAAAACATAAGAGATTTGTTATATAGACAGAAAATATATATACATATATGTATGTTTATGCATAGAAAGAAAAAAGGATGCAGCACATTTTGGGGTAAAAAAGTTCAAGGAAGGGAATGTGAAATGTAGTTAGGGAGAGAAGGAGTTTGTAATGCATTGTTAAAATATGTACAAATGAGTAAGTGTAGGAGAGTAGGAGTTGATACGTTAAAATGTCATACAAAGTGAGAAATTAAGGAGTAATATTTTCAGAATTAAAAAAGGTTCATAGGAGGTTACTAGACTAGTGACCCTAGAGCCTTTACAAGCCTAGCCATGTTAATCCCAAGTTTCCCCATTTGTTCTTTTTGGGTAGTTCACAGAACAAATTTATGAACAGAGTGGGTCTGTGATCAACACCAGCTACCTCTGTCCATGAGGGCATGGGTGTCACCCCAGGGATGAATTTGTGATCTCCCTTCCAATTATCTAGGTTGCATTTGAATAGGGTCATTGAGGAGCTCTGTTTTACGTGAATATGAAGTCTATTCCAGAGAAGCAACAGTCTCTGGGAGATATATTTGTCTCCAGCATGTTCTATTAGTGTCATAAGCAAGGTTGAGATCCATAGCGTGAGTGACTCTTGTGCCATTTGACCTGCAGATGTGCGGCATTTCTATTAGGGCAGGGTTGGAGATTGCCCTATAGGTCAGGCACAAGTCACCTCTCAGCAGCCTATAAGATACAGAGTAAAGTGACAGGGCTTTCGGCCTGTCCACATAGATCATGTATTTTTTTAGTGAGAAATTTCTGAGGCTTCTCCAGCTGTTGCAGGTGTCTGGTGAGGTACATGCAAAAGGGTGCATTTTACCCTATTAGTGTTCTAATGAGGGTCGAGTGCAGTGGAGTTATAAACATCTCTTGACCTGGATGCTATGCTCTTACTTATTTTTATTTATTTTATTTATTTATCATTTGTTGACCGGGAAAGTCCGACTAGGTTCCACAGAGCCTGTTTTCAGCGGAGGCCCGGGGAGAAATGCTCCAGATGCATGTCTTTGGAACTTATGAGGTGCAGTACATAGAAGGCTTTCCTTACCAGTGTGGAAACTTGGTGGTCAAAGTTCAGATCGCTATCAACTTGTGTTTCCTATTCTCACACCACTAGGTTGGAACTCAGGGGGCTGCTGTCAATATTGTAAGTTGTAGGGAATTCTGCTTTGCCAGAGGGAATAATACTGCATATTTTGCATCTAGTTTTAGACCATAGCTTTGCACCAATCATTTGTTTGTGTTAGCCCTTCTTGCAATATGTTGACATCATTGGATTCAATGATTGCTCCCAGTTTGCAATCATCAGAAAACTTGGTGAGCCGAATGTCATCTACTGTGGTGTGCACTTCTGAGAAATAGATGCCAAACAGTAAGGGGCCCAGCACAGACCCGTGTGGTACTCCACTGGTGACGAGTCTACTGGTGGAGGTGAAGTCACCAGTTTTGGCAGATTGTGTTCTGCTGATGAGCAAGTGGCTACCCATCTAGTAATGTAAGGGTTAATCTCTATATGGGAGAGTTTCTCAACGATGCAGAGTGGGGAATTATGTTGAAGCCTTGGCAAGTCTTACCTTTGTCCATGGCTTCGGTGACATTCTTAAAGAAGTCTATCAGGTTTAATAAGGATAATCTACCCTTAAAGCCAGACTAGGTTGGGTCCAACATTTGGAGGTCATTTATGTCCTTGTTGATAAGGTCCATGATAAATTTTCCATGGCCTTGCAGATGAGGCTGCTCAGACGTATGGATTTGTAGATGTTCTTTGTGTTTCACTGTTGCAGTCATTACATTTGGGTAATCTGCTGGTAGGTTGCCTTCAGTCGGCCTGATTAACAAAGTCTTGGGTCCTGCGTCGGTTGCTGTCCCTTCTTCCATGATGTCAGGGGTATAAAACATGCAGCCGATGCCATTACATCAGTCTTTCTTGCCATGCGGTGCCAGAAGCAGTTCGCAAGTGCCAGTCGGCCGACTCCTGAAATTTTCGTTTTCGAGTTTCAGAACCAAAGTCTTAAACTAAAAAGCTAAGTACCTCGTTGGGGAAACTTTTTCTTGCTCCTTAGCGATGTCAGTAAAAGTTAATAATTGCATTACCTGTGGGAAGCAAATACCTCATAAGGATTTTCATTTGTACTGTATTCCTTGCCTAGGTCCTGACACACAATGTGCCTTGCTGTTGGTTTTGTGCTAAATTTAATGAACGCACTATTAAACATCAGTATATTTTTGCTTCTAAATATTTTGGCTCACGATTTAATTATCCAGAAATGTCGTCGGTTAGCAATCCGACTACCGTGATACCTAAAAAACACAAAGAAAAAGACAGAGACGGGCCATCAAGGTCCAAAACTGATGATGACGCTTCTCCTAAGCCAGTTGCCAGTTCGCCTGTACTCAGTGAGGCACTTTCGCAGCCCCTGATACCCGCTACTTCCGATTCGCTTGCCTCTACTGAGACCCATTCAGAGTCCTGTATGCCATGAGATGCTTCAATTATGGAACCCGTGGATGCCACTACCTTAGATGAGTCCGGAGCCGCTGTGCAGGCACCAACTTCTGAGGGTGTTTTCAGACCTACAGATTTGTATATTAGACCGACGCCATCTTCAAAACTAAGGCCAAAATCAAAATCTATGTCTAAAAAACTGACGCCTGGGCCACATGTGCAGGCCCCTATGCCTAAAAAAACAGATGATCAAAATGGCTGAAGATTTAATTACTCTGATCAGGGGTAGCCAACCCCCCCCCCCCCTTCTAAGAGGCCTAGGCAAGACATTGATTAGGAATCTTCTGAGCAGGATTCTATGTCTTTTAACTCTTCTAATGAACAGGATTTGTCTGTACAAACTTATGAGGACTCTGATGCAGAAGATTCCATTCCTTCTGCTTCTCCCCCTGAGGATTTTTCTTTTGGGGAAACTTTACATACTTTAAGGGAACATTTCCACTGGGAAAGTCAGGATTTCTCTGAATCTAAAAAGAGACTTAGGGATTTTCTTCTTCTCCTTTCTCAGCATAGGCCTTTGGCTATACCTCCTGTTCTAGACATTGTTGATGTTTTTTCAGAATCTAGTATGGCTCCTGATTCTCTGCCTCCGGCTCCTTGTAAGCCAGACGGATACTACAGGGTTCCTGACTCCCACAAATTCCTTTTCAAAAATCCTATTGCAGATCCTGAAACCATTTCTCAGGGTCCCAAGGGCATTAAGGCCTCTACTGCTAAAAATCCTACCCCTTCTGATAGAGATTCCAGGGAGCTGGATAGATGGAGTAAGAAGGTTTACACTTCTGCAACCTTGTCAGTCAGGGCTTTAAACTGTCAATTTCATATGCTTAAATATCAACAGCATATCATGGGACTGCTTAAACAGAAAATTATGTTAATTTCTGATTGTGTGGAAAATAAAGATTTACAGGATTTATTACATTCAGCTGAACAAGTTGGAAAACATACTCTGCAATGTGGTTTTGATTCTTTGGAGGCCTCTTGCAGGGCTGCTGTAACTGGGCCTGTGCTAAGAAGGCATGCTTGGCTCAAAGAGCAAACGTTGCCTGATCATGTTAAAGCAAAATTGTTGGCTGCTCCTTTACAACAGGACCGCCTCTTTGGTAATAAGGCTGAAGAAGTTTTAAAAAGATGGAAGTTAAAGCTAAATCTATGCAAACTGTGAAAGATTTCTTACAAGTGCAACCTCCCAGATTTAATAGGCACTGGCCTACTAAGAACTGGTCCTTTCCAGTTCCTTCGAGAGCCACTCAAGCCAAACCCAGACATTCCAAAGGCTCCAGGTTTCAGTCACAAGGGACTTTTAGAACAAAACAATGGGGTGCCTCCTCCCCCAAATCTGGAAACAACAAAGCACCTCCCTATGGTAAGCAGTCTCAATGACTTCCCTTTACATTTACCAAGCACTTACCTTTTGGCCGCCCCTTTGGGGAGAAAATTGGCACTTCATGCAAGAAACTGGCAACTTATAACCCAGGACAAATGGGTTTTAAATATAGTATCCCAGGGATACAGATTTCATTTCCACATATTGCCAATCCCAAACAGATGGCCAGAACTGTTCCCAAATCAGTGGGCAGACGCCCAGAAACAAGTACTGTCCCTCATGAACATGGGGGCTATTCAACCGGTACCAGAAGAGGAAAATGGACAAGGTTTTTATTCAAGAGTTTTTCTGGTATGCAGAAAAGACAAATCATGGCGTCCAATTCTGGACTTATCTACTCTAAACACATTTCTGGACATTCCAAAATTCAAGATGCTGACTCTTCAACAGTTACTTCATATGCTAGGCAAAGATGCCTGGTTGGTAACTCTAGACTTAAAAGAAGCTTACCTGCATATCCCAATCAGGGAATCTTGCAGAAGATACCTCCGCTTCAAAGCAGGTTACTTGTATTACCAGTTCTCTGCACTGCCCTTTGGCTTATCTACTGCGCCCAGGGTCTTCACAAAGTGCCTGGCTCCAGTAACTGCATTTTGCAGACAAAGAAATATTCAAATATATCCATATCTGGATGATTGTCAAATTCAGGCAGAAAACAGGGACATTCTTCTAAAACATCTGGAGTTTGTAAAAAGGGTTTTAACTTGTCTAGGGTACACAATAAATGAAAAGAAATCACAACTGGTACCCTCTCAAAAAATTACATTCCTGGGTCCAAGCTTGACTACAACTGCCCAGATGGCTTACCTTACACCAGAAAAGCAAATTCATTTGGTAACTTAGTTCAAACAGGTGGCCACAAAAACCCTGCTATCTGCAAGACAAATTCTGCAAGCCCTGGGGTTCATGGCCTCCTGCATTCTTCTAATTCCATATGCAAGACTGCATATGAGGAAACTTCAGTGGTACATAAAAGGTTTATGGAGTTAACAATGTCACAGCCTGGAAACAATGATTCCTATCATACCTTGCCTGCAACTAGAGTTCCTATGGTGAGCAGAGGCCTTCCACCAAAACAAGGGACTGCCATTCACTCCACCCCCTGCCACCCAAGCTCTAACTACAGATGCATCGGACTATGCTTGGGGGCTTATCTGGCAAGGAAGTGCATTCAGGGCAAATGGAGCCCAAATCAAATGCACCTTCATATCAATCAAAAAGAGATGCTAGCTGCACAGAATGCACTCATCCAGGATAATTAATGATAAAGACAGGCAACGCTACAGTTATTTGGTACATAAACAAGCAAGGGGGTACACACTCCTACCCCCTTTGCAGACTAGCCATGGCATTGTGGAACACGGCCTTGACCTATCAAATACAGCTACAAGCTCAATTCCTGCCAGGAAAGCTGAATACTCTGGCAGACGTACTAAGCAGAAATCTCATGGACCCACACAAATGGAAACTGGAACCACGGATTTTCAACATGTTGACACGCAAATGGGGAAGTCCAGACATAGATCTTTTTGCCTCACCCCAGAACTATCAGTTGGACAAATTCTGCACAAAAATTCATCACAAAAAAGTCTGGAAAATGAATGCTCTATCATTCAGCTGGAAAAACCTATCAGTCTATGCTTTCCCCCCTCTGCCTCTGCTCTCCAAAGTTCTTCTAAGAGTCAAACAGGACAAACCAAAAATGATTTTGATTGCTCCAGACTGGCCTTGCCAACTCTGGTACCCACTCCTGCGCAATGTGTCACACCTTCCACTGTGGCACCTGCCTCAGACACCTTACTTACTGTCTCAGCAGAACAACCAAATTCTGCACACTCGGCTCCAAACCTTGAATCTTGCAGCATGGCTAATCACCTAAATTCACCCTTAGCATCCCTAAGCAAACCTGTGATGGATGTCATTTTGGTGGCAAGAAGGCCTAGTACTAGAAAATCTTATGCTGACAAATGGAAAAGATTTTGTGCCTGGAATCAATCTCAAGGGATAAGCACAGCAGTGCCCAATATTCCTCAGATTTTACAATACTTAACTGAGATGCTTCACAAGGGCCTGTCCTTTTCTTCCATAAAAATCCATGCCTCTGCCATTTCAGCTCATTACAACACAGAGCCTCCCCTCTTCTCTCATCCTCTGCTAAAGCAGTATCTCAGAGGGGCCAAAAACTTAAGACCACCCAGGAGAGTTCCAATTCCTGCCTGGGACCTCAACTTTGTGTTGGAAAAACTTACTCTTCCTCCTTTCGAGCCAGCTGCTACTGCAGACTTAAAATTTCTCTCCTGGAAAACAGCTTTCCTTTTAGCAGTCACTTCAGCTAGAAGGATTTCTGAATTACAGGCTCTTATGGCAGTGGAGCCTTTCATTATTTTTCATGCGGACAGGATGTCTCTCAGGGCCAATCCATCCTTCATGCTTAAGGTGCTATCCAGTATGGCTCTTAATCAGACCATTCATTTGCCAACTTTCTTTTCCAATCTACAAAACAAGGGGGAGAGAATTCTGCATTCCTTGGATGTACACAGACAGCTTAGATTTTACTTAAACAGAACATAATCTGTAAGAAAATCTGATCAACTACTGGTGGCATTTGCTGCAGGGGCAGAGGGAAAGGCTATTTCAAAGCATACAATTTCCAAATGGATAAGCCATTGTATTTGTTTCTGCTATATGCACCATGGTAAAACTATCCCCCAGGGGATCAGATCTCATTCCACCAGGGCTGCATCTATTTCTACAGCCTTTCTCAGAGGTGTTTCTACCAGAGACATTCTAGAAGCTGCTACCTAGAGCTCAGTTCATACATTCACCAAACATTACCATTTACCTCTCTTTTCTAAATCCAGAGCTGGCTGTGCCACTGCTGTCCTGCGGGGCCTTATAGCTGGTCCTAATGCTGTATAAATCCATCCTCCCAACCATAGCTTTGGGAATCTACCCAAATGTAATGACTGCAACAGTGAAACATGAAGAACATAGTACAGTTGTGTACACTTACCATAAATGTAGATGTTCAAGTGTATTCACTGTTGCAGTCCTGGTTACCCTCCCTCCAACCCCCTGTTTTTTTTCTCTTTCTATACTTGTACCTTCATTTACTATGCTTAAAAGCCTTTTTGGTGTATTTGCTTTAGTTTAGAGATCTATATTTTTGCATTTTTAATTACTTAAATATTTGGCTCCCCATTTGGGGGGCACCTGACATCTGGGGCAAGAAAAACTGATGTAATGGCGTCAGCTGTATGTTTTATACCGACACAGGACCCAAGACTTTGGTAATCAGGCCGCCTGAGGGCAACCTGCCAACAGATTACCCAAATGTAATGACTGCAACAGTGAATACACTTAAACATCTACATTTATGGTAACTGTACACAACTGTACTTTCCCAGGGTCAGTTGATGCCTTGATGCCTCCCCCCCCCCCCATTGCGCAGGGGATATCTGTTGCTGTTCTCTGTTCTGCAGGAACATAGCCAGCTCTCAAGCTATGATTAAAGGGAATGCCAAGTGGGTCCACTAGGTCTTGTTTTAGATTGTTTAGTAAACAACCTGGGGTATTATCTGATACCATTGAGGCTGTGTTTTTGACCTTGGTGAGCACAGAGATGAGACCTGTTCTCTAGAGATACTAGGCAGAGGGCTGTGTCAGGTATGCTTTGGGATATGGTAGGTGGGGATAGGAGGCTAAAGTTTGTGCTAAATCTGTCAGCTAGCAGGTTGGTGATATCTTCCTGTGTACTATGAGTGATCCCATGTACAACCAGTTTGACACATAGCTGGGCATTCCCTTTTAGACTTCAGACTTAAAGAACACGTTATGTTTATCCCTGGCCTTGGCTAGGGATGTGATTTTAGTTTTGTAATTTGGTTTAGAAGACTTTACAAGATGTCTGATTTTTTTGTTTAGGTTTAGGAGGAAACTCTTTCTGCATGCAATCAACTGAACTCATAAGTGAAGCTAAGTAAATTTTTATCTGCACTTTTATCAAATAATACACAATTTAAAGTAATTTGTTTGTGTTGCATTGAGCAATATCTAGCTGGAACTTGTGACTCTGTTTTTCAGTAGGTCTTATACAAGTGGTATTTTCAGTTAAGGCTTGTTAAAAAACCTGCATAGCCAGTGATTTTTATCTGCACTTTTATCAAATAATACACGATTTAAAGTAATTTGTTTGTGTTGCATTGAGCAATATCTAGCTGGAAGATGTGACTCTGTTTTTCAGTAGGTCTTATACAAGTAGTATTTTCAGTTAAGGCTTGTTAAAAAACCTGCATAGCCAGTGATAAGTGGGGGTAGTTTCCTTCATTGTTATTCAGTTTCTGTCTTATACAAGTGGTACAGTGAATTATTTTCTGTTTAAACTGTGAGCTTTGGCCGGCTAAGACCTGCATGCAGTCAACTGAACACATAAGTGAAGCTAAGTAAATTTTTATCTGCACTTTTATCAAATAATACACAATTTAAAGTAATTTGTTTGTGTTGCATTGAGCAATATCTAGCTGGAAGTTGTGACTCTGTTTTTCAGTAGGTCTTATACAAGTGGTATTTTCAGTTAAGGATTATTAAAAAAAACCTGCATAGCCAGTGATAAGTGGGGGTAGTTTCCTTCATTGTTATTCAGTTTCTGTCTTATACAAGTGGTACAGTGAATTATTTTCTGCTTAAACTGTGAGCTTTGGCCGGCTAAGACCTGCATGCAATCAACTGAATGCATAAGTGAAGCTAAGTAAATTTTTATCTGCACTTTTATCAAATAATACACGATTTAAAGTAATTTGTTTGTGTTGCATTGAGCAATATCTAGCTGGAACTTGTGACTTTGTTTTTCAGTAGGTCTTATACAAGTGGTATTTTCAGTTAAGGCATGTTAAAAAACCTGCATAGCCAGTGATAAGTGGGGGTAGTTTCATTCATTGTTATTCAGTTTCTGTCTTATACAAGTGGTACAGTGAATTATTTTCTGTTTAAACTGTGAGCTTTGGCCGGCTAAGACCTGCATGCAATCAAATGAACGCATAAGTGAAGCTAAGTAAATTTTTATCTGCACTTTTATCAAATAATACACAATTTAAAGTAATTTGTTTGTGTTGCATTGAGCAATATATAGCTGGAAGTTGTGACTGTTTTTCAGTAGGTCTTATACAAGTGGTATTTTCAGTTAAGGCTTGTTAAAAAACCTGCATAGCCAGTGATAAGTGGGGGTAGTTTCCTTCATTGTTATTCAGTTTCTGTCTTATACAAGTGGTACAGTGAATTATTTTCTGTTTAAACTGTGAGCTTTGGCCAGCTAAGACCTGCATGCAATCAACTGATCGCATAAGTGAAGCTAAGTAAATTTTTATCTGCACTTTTATCAAATAATACACGATTTAAAGTAATTTGTTTGTGTTGCATTGAGCAATATCTAGCTGGAAGTTGTGACTCTGTTTTTCAGTAGGTCTTATACAAATGGTATTTTCAGTTAAGGCTTGTTAAAACCTACATAGCCAGTGATAAGTGGGGGTAGTTTCCTTCATTGTTATTCAGTTTCTGCCTTATACAAGTGGTACAGTGAATTATTTTCTGTTTAAACTGTGAGCTTTGGCCAACTAAGACCTGCATGCAATCAACTGAATGCATAAGTGAAGCTAAGTAAATTTTTATCTGCACTTTTATCAAATAATACACGATTTAAAGTAATTTGTTTGTGTTGCATTGAGCAATATCTAGCTGGAAGTTGTGACTGTTTTTCAGTAGGTCTTATACAAGTGGTATTTTCAGTAAAGGCTTGTTAAAAAAACCTGCATAGCCAGTGATAAGTGGGGGTAGTTTCCTTCATTGTTATTCAGTTTCTGTCTTATACAAGTGGTACAGTGAATTATTTTCTGTTTAAACTGTGAGCTTTGGCCGGCTAAGACCTGCATGCAATGAACTGAACGCATAAGTGAAGCTAAGTAAATTTTTATCTGCACTTTTATCAAATAATACACGATTTAAAGTAATTTGTTTGTATTGCATTGAGCAATATCTAGCTGAAACTTGTGACTCTGTTTTTCAGTAGGTCTTATACAAGTGGTATTTTCAGTTAAGGCTTGTTAAAAAAATCTGCATAGCCAGTGATAAGTGGGGGTAGTTTCCTTCATTGTTATTCAGTTTCTGTCTTATACAAGTGGTACAGTGAATTATTTTCTGGTTAAACTGTGAGCTTTGGCCGGCTAAGACCTGAATGCAATCAACTGAATGCATAAGTGAAGCTAAGTAAATTTTTATCTGCACTTTTATCAAATAATACATGATTTAAAGTAATTTGTTTGTGTTGCATTGAGCAATATCTAGCTAGAAGTTGTGACTCTGTTTTTCAGTAGGTCTTATACAAGTGGTATTTTCAGTTAAGGCTTGTTAAAAAACCTGCATAGCCAGTGATGAGTGGGGGTAGTTTCCTTCATTGTTATTCAGTTTCTGTCTTATACAAGTGGTACAGTGAATTATTTTCTGTTTAAACTGTGAGCTTTGGCCAGCTAAGACCTGCATGCAATCAAATGAACGCATAAGTGAAGCTAAGTAAATTTTTATCTGCACTTTTATTAAATAATACACGATTTAAAGTAATTTGTTTGTGTTGCATTGAGCAATATCTAGCTGGAACTTGTGACTCTGTTTTTCAGTAGGTCTTATACAAGTGGTATTTTCAGTTAAGGCTTGTTAAAAAACCTGCATAGCCATTGATAAGTGGGGGTAGTTTCCTTCATTGTTATTCAGTTTCTGTCTTATACAAGTGGTACAGTGAATTATTTTCTGTTTAAACTGTGAGCTTTGGCCGGCTAAGACCTGCATGCAATTAACTGAACGCATAAGTGAAGCTAAGTAAATTTTTATCTGCACTTTTATCAAATAATACACGATTTAAAGTAATTTGTTTGTGTTGCATTGAGCAATATCTAGCTGGAACTTGTGACTCTGTTTTTCAGTAGGTCTTATACAAGTGGTATTTTCAGTTAAGGCTTGTTAAAAAACCTGCATAGCCAGTGATAAGTGGGGGTAGTTTCCTTCATTGTTATTCAGTTTCTGTCTTATACAAGTGGTACAGTGAATTATTTTCTGTTTAAACTGTGAGCTTTGGCCGGCTAAGACCTGCATGCAATCAACTGAACACATAAGTAAAGCTAAGTAAATTTTTATCTGCACTTTTATCAAATAATAAACGATTTAAAGTAATTTGTTTGTGTTGCATTGAGCAATATCTAGCTGGAATTTGTGACTCTGTTTTTCAGTAGGTTCCCACCCTCCCTCCCTGTTTTTGTCTTGGTGTTAATCTTGGTGGCTTTGAAACTGCCCACCCCTCTTGTAAATTTGCACTTGGATACTCCTCCTGGGCCCATCTCATTTGCTCACTCAAAAAAAAAAATTTTATCTGCTTTTACTTTATTTGTGTTTCTTCCTACGTTATTTTGCTTTTGCGTCATCTTAAAAGTACTCAATTGTATTTATTACTGCTTGGTGTAACTCATTCTAAGCCTTTTAGTTTAAGCACTTGGACTTCAGACCAGTTGTTTTACATTAAGAAGGTTTGTGGTCTGCACTGTAGTGGCAGGACAGGTAGCTTACATCCTTCTAAGTTGGGAACTGCTGATTGAGGGCTCAGTGTTTGTTATTCTAAAAGTGCATTAATTCTGGTTTAAGCACTTGGGCTTCAGGCCAGTTATTTTACATTAAGAGGGTTCGTGGTCTGCACTCTTGTGGGAGGAGTGGCTGGACTCTGCCCTTCTGAGCTGGAAATTTCTGGTTAAAGGCTTATAGTGCCTGCATATTTGAACTGCTTCCTACTGAAATTGGTACACCTTGTTTGTTGTAGCATAGACTAGATCCAGGCCTGCTGAATCTAGCTTTGTTTGTATAACTTGAGCACTAATCCAGGCATTCTTTAAAGTATTCAGTTGTATTTATTACTGCTTGGTAGTAACTTGATTAAAGTGTAGCTATCATTCTAAGTCTTTTGGATTAAGCACTTGGGCTTCAGACCAGTTGTTTTACATTAGGAAGGTTTGTGGCCTGCACTGTGGTGGCAGGACAGGTAGCTTACATCTTTCTAAGTTGGGAACTGCTGATTGAGGGCTCAGTGTCTGTTATTCTAAAAGTGTATTAGTTCTGGTTTAAGCACTTGGGCTTCAGGCTAGTTATTTTACATTAAGAAGGTTCGTGGTCTACACTCTTGTGGGAGGAGAGGCTGGACTCTGCCCTTCTGAGCTGGGAATTTCTGGTTAAAGGCTTATAGTGCCTGCATATTTGAACTGTTTCTTACTGAAAGTGATACAGCTTGTTTGCTGTAGCATAGACTAGATCCAGGCCTGCTGAATCTAGCTTTGTTTGTATGCTTGTTTGCTTGTTATTTCCCTGAAATGCTAATTCCACCTAAAACGCGGCTTTTCAATGCTTCTGTAGATCCCTAGTGATATCTGCATTGCTTACTTTACTTATTTCCTTGTTTCACTTGAAAGAAAGTTACTGTTTGTCGTTTTGCATTTAAGTTACCTGTAACACATTGCATTTAAGTTACCTGGCACTTGCTCACTAAAGCAATTATATAAGTCAGCACTAAAAAATTAAAAGCACTACACCCTCACAAACTTCCCTTGAGTACCTTGTTCCCCATTGGCCCTTTTTTCAATTATAAAGGAATTCCCAATACTATTCTAGCATGTCCAAAGGTCAGTTGTCAATCTCCTCTCTGGTCCAGCTGGTGAATCTGGGAATCTTGAGGCAATGTTACAACTGCCTCATGTACACAGACAACCCTCTCCTCCTCCCAACAAATTCCAAAACATGTGAGAGATGCAACCATATAGCCAAACTGGAGGCTAAGCTCTCTCAACTCAGTACTGGCATAACCAGTCAGGAGGAGAAGGAAACCACACTCACTACAATTCCAGTCTCACATAGACCTACCACGACAGCAAACCAAACACATAAACACACAAAAACATACTCAGAGGCTCTAAATAAAAATCTGCCAAAGCAGCAGAGACCTCCAAAGCAGACACCCAAGCAACCGCTACCCCAAAACAAAACACATGCAACACATAGCTCACAAAGCCAGTGTGCCGAACAGTCACAGCCCTTAAGGCTAAACAACACACCTGATACACTTGTAATAGGTGACTCTATCATCAGGCACACTGACGTCCCGCTCACCAGGCTGAACAAGGAGAAGGTCACGGTGAGCTGCCTGTTGGGTGCTAGGATCCGCCACATAACACAAGCACTCAGGTCACTCAAAGGCAAGTACAAATATGACTCAGTCATTGTCCATGCTGGTGTGAATGACCTAAGATGTACCTCCCTGGACTACATGAAAAGAGACATAGAGGAGCTGTCTGAGCATGTAGCCCAGGCCAGTATGACCCTGACCTTGAGTAGCATCTTACCCTCACCAAGAATGATGCCACAATATGAAGACAAGATGATTAATTTCAACAATTGTCTTAAGTATTGGTGTCATTCAAAGGGGATCCAATGCCTGTCAGCCTAGGATGACATGCTCGACAAGCCACGATGCTTCGCTAGGGATGACTTACACCTGTCACCCCTGGGCTTTTGGATATTGGCAAAGGCTCTTGCTACCCCCATAGTGCCTTTTTTAGGCAAGGCTCAAAAGACAAACCCACCTCCATAGGTATCACAAGGGATAAGAAACTAAGAGTAATGCTACTCAACGCCAGAAGTCTAAACCTCAAGATGCATGCACTTGAAACTCTCCTTAGCATGGAGAACATCGATATCTGTGCAGTAACAGAAACCTGGTTCAAGGCACCCAAGAGCACCCCAGCACTACCAGGTTATACCTCATACCATGCTTTTTGGCCCCAAAACTTGGACCAAACCGGAAAAAGAGGGGGAGTATCAATATTCGTCAAAGATACCCACACCTCCAGGTTGGTGGCACAGCACGAAGCATCAGAGACTATCCATGTGCAACTAACAGTGGGTAAAACTGCCTTCCAGTTTATAGCCTGCTACAGACCACCCTCCCAAACCCAGGAACCCCACTCGGCCTTCCTGAGAACACTGGAAAATATGAAGGTCTCTCCAAACACCATTATATTGGGCGACTTCAACTACCCAAACTTAGACTGGAAGCATTACTCTAGCCCCAACACCCTAGCTCAAAGGTTCCTAGAATTTATAAACTCAAATGCTATGGAACAACTTGTTACCATTCCCACAAGAGGGGAAAACATACTGGACCTGATCATCACCAACATGGGGACTCTATGCTCCAGACCAGAAGTGTATCCCTCACTGGTAAGATCAGACCATAAACTAATCTCACTGGATATTCACATCCCGACCCCACCCCCTGCCCAGAAAACCACAGTGAAAAACTTCTCTAAAGCAAATTTCACACTCCTCAAAACCGAGGTTGAATCCTTCAAAGCCCCCGGGTCTGTGGAAAATACAGCCCAGACCGCAGAATCCTTTATAAACACATTCTATGAACACCTTCAGGAATGCATGGATCATGCAATCCCAAATAAAACCAAGACCCAATCCTCCAAAGGCAGATGTCCTGTCTGGTGGATCCCAGCCATAAACAAACTATACAATAGAAGGAGGAAGCTACTACATGATAGAGCAAAATCCCAAAAAGGGAAGGCATCTCTGATCAGTGTTAGCAAAAAACTACAGGCACTCATAAAATCGTCTAAGGCCAGCTTCGAGAGAACAATTGCACAGGACACTAAGGATAATCACAAGGCTTTCTTTAGTTATGTTAGGAACCTGGGTGGGAATTCCCAGATATGCTCAGAATTAGTCCAAAATGACAAAAAATACACCGAACCCACAGACATTGCCAACATCCTAGCTGACAGGTTCAGTGCAAACTTCTCCCCCCCCCCTCCCCACCAAAAGGGCAGATATCTATCTCAGCAGAGTGCTGCCCCCCTGACATCTCAGATGCTCAGGTAAGAGCCGCCCTCTCCAAAGCAGGAAACACAGCATCAATGGGACCAGACGGTGTCCCAGGCTGTGTCCTACATGAACTCCAAGAAGAGCTAAACCCAAACATAAAACTACTGTTCAATCTCAGCCTTACCACAGGATATGTACCCAAAGAGTGGTGTACAGCAACAGTGGTCCCTCTCCACAAAGGTGGTGCCTCAACGGATCCTGGAAACTATCACCCCATAAGCCTGACTAGCTTGGTCTGCAAAACTATGGAAAGAATCATCATGGACCTCATAAATAAAGATATTGGGGACCTACAGACACTGGATCCTACCCAGTTCGGCTTTGTTAAGGGCAGATCCTGCCTCTTAAACCTGGTCGATTTCTTTGAAACAGTCACCAAGGCCATTGACGAGGGGAAGGTGGTCCATACAGCCTACCTGAACCTCGCAAAAGCCTTCGATACAATACCCCACTTGGGCATTATAGATAAGCTCACCAGCTTAAATAGAAGCACCTATGTCACTAGATGGGTTGCAAACTGGCTCAAGGACAGAACCCACATGGTTAGAATTGCTGGAGCCATGTCAGACTCCAAACCAGTTACAAGTGGCATCCCACAAGGCTCAGTCCTGGGACCTCCCTTGTTCGGTATATATTTCTCGGAGGTACAGGCCAACACGGAAGGACTGTGGCTGACCAAGTTCGCAGATGACTGCAAACTGGGCGCCATAATCGACTCTCCAGCCGACACAAGCATCCTCCAAAAGGGCCTCATAGAAACAGACAACTGGTGCCAGAGGCATGGCCTCAAGCTAAACACCAAAAAGTGTATAGTCATCCCCTCTGGCAAAAACAAAGTGCCCACAAATTACCACATAGGTGATAATCCATTAAGTACGGAAGAAGTAATTAGGGACCTGGGGATCCAAGTTGATAGCAACCTCTCATTTGACAACAATGTGGCCAAAGTGGTTAGAAAAACATTTTATATAGCCCACCTAATCATGAAGGGATTCACATCTAGATCAGGGGAGGTCATCGTGCCTCTTTACTCATCCCTCATCAGGTCCATGATTGAGTACAGTGCCCCTTTTGGGATGTACCTTACCAGACACCTGCAGCAACTGGAAAGACCCCAAAAGTACCTCACCAAGAGGATCAAAGGGCTCAAACATATGCCATATTCTGCCCACTTAAAGAAACTCCAGCTCTACTCAGTGGCATACCGCCTGCTCAGAGGCGATCTGTGCCTGACGTATAAAGCCATGTCCAACCCGGAATTAATGGATATGCTGCACCTCAGAAAATCCAAATCCCATTGAGCTACGCGCTCGAGAGACTTGAACCTCAGCACTGAAATAAATAGGACATGCTGGAGGGACAGATTCATAACCCAGAGGCTCCCTTCACTCTGGAATAAAATCCCAGTCCAGGTTAGGCAGAGTCCCTCATTGACTCTCTTCAAGAGGAATCTTGATGAGTGGATGGGGGATCATAGGTTTACCCCGGGTATCATTTCTGTGTCACTGTTAGACAGAGGCACAGTATACTAACCTCGAAAAAGGGCATAGCAAAATTAATTTAAAATGGGTGGCGAAAGCCAAACACACTCTGGCTAGGCTTACAAATGCCCTAGGGCAGATAGCCTAGTATGAACCTATGAACCTATGCAGAGTGATATCCTTTTTGCTTTTAGACAATTTCTTCCTCATGTTATATAATCTGTTTATACCTGAAGTACACCACAGTGGCTTGTTTTTACAGAAAGACCTGGTTTTCATCCAGTCAGGTACAGCAGAGTTTATGCAGTTGCTTAAGTGTTTGTACAGGGTATCAAAGGAAGTAAATGAATAGTGTATCAAGTCCACATTGTAAAATGTATGTGTTATAAGGACACGGATGATAATTTTTTTTTTTTTTAAGTTTTGAAAGTGTGAAGGGGTAAAAGAAGAAATATATGTGAGGGTTTATGTAAAAAAAGTGAAAAGATTGATACAAGAATTGGATAGCTGTAACTTTAGGGGAGTACAGGTTAAAAAAAAATTATATTTTTGCAAAATGGCTTCATGAAGTCATAAAAGGGAATAGATGAAGGAATCTATGAAGTAACAGGAAAGCAAGTTAAAGTTGAATTAGTATATGGATGTTCTTCCATATCATTGTTTCAATATTCTTTGCAACAGGGATCCCCTACCTAGGGTAGCCTGGCATCCAGCCAATATACCAAAGCCTTTAGGTTGTAATGGGTATGCCGTACATCACACATATACTCACTGTGCACGACATAGGGCATAAAGGTGACGTCCGGATATACAGTCCTCAGAACTTCTTTGCCGCCAGTCTGAATGCCATCTTTAGTTGTTGGCTGAACGCTCGTTCATCTGCTGGTTACCAAGCCACTTTCAGGTGAGTGTCCCATTGTTTTTTTTTTTTTTTCTTATCATTGTTTTGACTTGTTTTGGTTTTTGGTTTAATGTTATCCAGAAAGGGGAAATCCCAGTGTAGGGAGAGATTGCCTATAATGATCGACATGAGCAGTGTTTATTTTGCTTAGGGGCTTTCCATGACCATTTGTCTTGCGTGATTTGCCAATCTCTCATCCCTAAGATGTTGCATAGTCATCTTTTTTCCCTAACTATTTATTTAGAAAACCAATGTCAAACTATTGGCTAAAGACACTATGGGAAGGATCCTCCCAGCCCAAGGGTTAGCTGTCTGTGAAGATGACCAATAAAGCTCAGATGTTTTTTTTGACTATACCTCATCCGCCAGACATCTCTCTGGAGGCTAGTGAAAGCCTGGAGGACTGTCTGGTTTCCTTAGCAGATTCTTCTGCCATGACCACATGCACGTCCGTGGAGGCCTTGCAGACATCCACTTCAGATATTCAGGGGGAATAGCAACTGGTAATTACGGAATGACCTTATAGGTGTTCCTCAGATTTTTAGTAAGGGAAGAGGTACCAACTACTATAACTGAATGTCGCCAGGAGTCAGATCCTCCATTTTAGAGCTGACGTCCATCTAAAAAAGAAACAAAAAACTAAGCATATTTCTCCTGCTCCTAAAGATCCTTTGAGTGAATGGCAAAACTTCAGTCAAGGCCTTTGTAATGTCCTTATGACTCTAAAGCCTCCAGAGGTTGTTTCTGCTCCTGCTCATCCTTGGTCTTCTACCCTTCTTAAGAGGCTTAGGGAGCAGGATTCATCTGATGATGATGCAGTTTCTGATGAAGCCATAACGTATTTCTCTTAAATTCCTTTTTCCTTAGATTATGGTTCTAAGGAAGAGGAGGCATTCAGTCTTTACTCTCCTTTTGTGGAGATTTCTTTTGGTGACATTATTTTCTGAATGATGGAGTTTTTAAATAGGATTGTGATCAGCTGTCTGATGTTCAGAAGAGGTGCTATGAGCTTCTGCAAATGAAATCTCCTAAGCCCTCTGCTGTTCCTCTTGTTATTGCTGCCCTGCTGGATGCATTTACCACTGATTCCCAGCCCTCTGCCCCCCAAAAACTGATAGCTTTTATTACGTGCTTGATTATTGCAAGTTTCTTTATAAATGCCCCTCTGCTGACCCTTCTGTGGTGTTTGTTGCCATTGATAAGCTATCCATACTGCTGGCTTCTACACAGTTGCTTTCCTCTGACAAAGACAGCAGAACTATGGAGATGCTACATAAGAAAGTCTATACTTCTGCAAACCTGGTCTTTAGTGCTGTAAACTACCAGACACATATGATCAGGTATGTATTGGCTCTTCTCTCTCAGGCCTGTTAGGCTATTTCAGATCTTCCTGATTCTGAATGGAAGGCCTCTGCTCTTTCCTTACTAGGGACATCACGTCAGGTTCCTCACCATTCCATTAAATGCAGCTGATGCCTTATCTAGGTCTGCTGCTTTTGGTTCTGTTTTGAGGAGGTATTCCCATCTCCGACTTTAACCTTTGCCTGATGATATCAAGGCTAAACTGAAGGATGCTGTTTTGAATGATAATTCAGCAGCAGGACCACCAAAAAGCTCCCTGCAAGAAAAGGGTAAGGTTTTACAGGATTTGAAACATATTTTTGTCTCACCTGTCCTCAAATTTCAAAGGAATTATCCTAACAAGATTGCTTTTGTTCATAGACAGTCTCACCCTCTCCCCAAATGCAAGAAGAGTGGTAGAAGGGCTCTTCCTGCTAAGGCTACCCAAACTCCTCCTACTGAGAAGCCTCATTTTCCTGACAAATCAGGTGCTGTCTGACTATCCTGTCCCTGCTGTTCTCAGTCACATTAATTTCTCTACGTCTTTCCCTGCCCCTACCTATTTGGTGCAGGTCACCCAAGACTCCTGAGTTCTTTTCATAATTCACCAGGAGTATTAAATGTTGTGGAAACCTCTTCCTCCCTTTTTGACATTCCTCAGGGACAACTACCTTTTTTCCAGAGGTACATCAGGGCCTGTTGGCTCAGGGAACAAATCAAGAAGTTCCGGCTTTTTCAGAGGGGTAAGAGGTTTTACTCCAGGATGTTCTTGGTCCCCAGGAAAGAAGGCCCCTGGAGACCCATTCTGGAGCTTTTTCAGCTAAACACTTTTTTGAAGGTTCCTTCTTTTTTGATGCTATTTCTTCAAACCTTTCTTCTTCTTCTACTTCTGCAAGCTTTTCTACTTTCCCTGGATCTCAAGGATGCATATCTACATATTCCCATTCATCACCTTTTCAGTAAGATTTTATATTTGTCTGTTTTTTTTTTGGCATTGTCAGTTCTCTGTTTTGCTCATTGGCATCTCTACTGCCCTAAGGGTCTTCACCAAATGCCTCGCTCCTGT